>NC_064424.1:39670000-39970000 GCF_023375975.1 Astyanax mexicanus
TATGTCTGTGAAAGCAGAAAACGAGAAATAGAAACTAATCCTCCTGAAACATTTATTACACTCTACAACTGTAGGGGGAGCCCACGAGCACAAAATCTCAATCCTACCTAGTGGAGCTTTTAAGGTAAACATGGAATCTATATATAATAAGGATATGCACTATATGGGCAAAGGTATTGGAACAGCGGCTTATTCATAGTTTATTTTGTTTTAAAACATTGTTTTATGCTTTTGGTGGAGTAACTGTCTTTGTGCAGGGCTTTGTTTGGGCTTGTTACTAAAATTTAGAACAGTGCTGTGAGAAAAGTTTTTCCCCTCTGCTGTAAAGTTTAGATTTTCAGAGATACCAAGTTTTTGTGTGACAGTGGCAACATTAATTATTAATAATCTCTTCTACAGACAGAAGATTGTGTTTTGGTTTACAACAATATATTTTCTTATTTAGACATTTGAATAATATTGTATTAAAAAGTGCCTAAAATGCATATACTGTATTACCAGACGTATTTACTCATCTACCTTTCCATGAATATGAACTTGAGTGACATTCTATTCTTAATCCATAGAGTTTAACATGTTGGTCCATCCTTTACAGCTATAACAACTTCAACTCTTCTAGGAAGGCTTTTCACAAGGTTTAGTAGTATGTTTATGGGAATTATTCACCATTAATCCAGAAGTGTATTGTGAGATCAGATAGTGATGTTGCTTTGCTTTTTTATTTATTTTGAGCAGAAGATATACAATACAGCTACTCAAAAAGGAGTGGGAAGAAGAAAACTTATTTAAACCCACCCCTTTCTTCAAAATTAACATAACTTACATAGCTTACATAGCCACTTCCCATCGACTTACATTAGATGAATCTTAACAACAGAGAAAATTAAATTTACAAATACTTAGAATCCTCTAACCTAGATACCAACAGCGATAGTAAAGAAAGTTCTAATACTATACACAAGCAGCCCTCATACCAACAGTGGTAAGAGGGCAACCATACTAGTTACGGTAACAAAGAAAAAAAAGAACAAAACAAACATACAAAGCACATACCAACAGTGATAAGAGAACAACAAAACATGCAATGGTAAGGAAAGGAAACAATCATAATAAACAGATACCCACAATAACTTTTTTTTTTTTAAGTCCCAATCACTCTATACTGATCCCAAAGCATCTTTTTATAATGTAACTTAAATTTATGAATACTTTGGCATTGCTTGTGTTTGGAGTCCAGGCTATTCCATAATTTAACTCCACATACAGACGCACAAATTTTGTTCCTGATAGTTCTAGCTTTACATGATAAAAACTTAGCAAAACCTCTAAGATTATGAGCACACTCTTTAACTATGAAAAACTTCTGGATATTACTTGGTAGTAAGTTGTTAAACGCCTTGAATAAAATCTGAACTGTGTAATAGTTTACAATGTCATGAATCTTAAGTAATTTTGATTGAATAAAAAGATTATTACTATGTTCTAAAAATCCAACTTTGTGTATAATTCTCATTGCTCGTTTTTGTAATTTAAATAGTGTTTGTATTGTACATTGATAATTGTTGCCCCATACTTCCGCACAATATGATAAGTATGGGAGAACTAGGGAACAATATAGTGTACGGAGTGCTTTGTAATCGAGGAATTGCTTTACTTTGTTCATAATAGAGAGGCTTTTGGAAATTTTTGTTTTTATGTGTCTGATGTGGGCTTTCCATGTTAATTTACTGTCTATTATTACTCCTAAAAATTTGTTTTCAGTTACACTTCCAATTTGGGCACCATCTATGCTTATTTGAAATACAGAATTAATCTTATCATTACCAAATATCATTGCTTTTGTTTTATTTAAATTTAATGATAACTTATTTCTGTCCATCCATTCTTTTATTTTACTGAGTTCATTATGATTGTCACTGCTATACAAAATATTAGTATCATCCGCAAATAATATTAGTTTTAGTGATTTTGATACATTGAAAATATCATTAATATACATGTTAAACAATTTTGGGCCCTGTGAGATAACTCTCTATCCAGTTACCTGCTACTCCTCTAATTCCATATTTCTCTACTTTTTTTTTATAATATTGAATGGTCAATAGTATCAAAGGCCTTTTTGAGGTCCATGAATATTTCAACTGTCCAATGCATTTGTAACTTCTTCTATTGCCTCAATAATAGCCATTGAAGTAGTTCTTTTGGCTCTGAAGCCATATTGACCTTCATTTATTAACTCAAATTTTTCAATAAATTTTTCTAAACGAGAATCAAACAATTTTTCTAAAATTTTTGAAAATTGCGGAAGTAAAGAAATAGGTCTGTAATTAGTAAAAATATATTTATTGTCGTTTTTGTAGATTGGTACAACTTTTGCAACTTTCATTTTTTTCGGAACGCATCCAGTTTGGAAAGACAGATTACAAATATAGGTCAGAGGTTTTGAAATGTTATTTATAACTTTTTTAACTAAAGCCATATCTATATCATGACAGTCTGTAGATATTTTACTTTAACATTGGTTAACAATATTTTTTACTTCATGTTCATCTGTTGCAGAAAGAAAGATTGAGTTTAAGTTTCCTTTTATAGTTTCATTGGAATGATGATATCCTAAACTTGGGATATCAGCAGCCAAGTCTGGGCCAACATTTACAAAAAAATTATTAAACCCATTTACTATATTGTTCATATTGAAATCATAAACATTTTTATCAACAAAATGATCTGGATACTTAGTTTTTGAAACTCCTGGTTTAATTAAACTATTCAGAATATTCCAAGTTTCCTTAATATTATTTTCATTTTTTTCATTTCATTAAAGTACAATTTTTTACTTGTTCGAATGATTTCTGTTAGCTTGTTTTTGTATACTTTATATCTTTTTTCATCCACATACGATTTTGACTTTATAAATTTTTTATATAGGTTATTTTTCTTTTTACAAGCATTTAATATTCCTTTGGTTAGCCAAGGACATTTATTATATTTATTGTTTTTACGATATTCTTTAAGTGGACAATGTTTATTATATAAAGAACAAAAAATCTCCAAGAAATCGTTATATGCCTTATTTACATCTGTCTCTCTATAAACTGAGTTCCAATTTTGCATGCTTAAACTACTATTAAATGCTTTTATTGTTTCTTCTGTTCTTATTCGTTTGTAAACTACTTCTTTATCCTGTTTAGTGTTTTTATAGTCACAGTCGAAAATAGTAAAAACAGGTAAATGGTCGGTTATGTCACATGTAAGCAGGCCACTAATAACTTGTTTTTCAATAACATTCGTAAAGATATTATCAATTATTGTAGCACTTTGAGATGTAATTCTGCTTGGTTTTGTAATTGTTGGATAAAGGGACATACTATACATTGTATCGGAAAATGCATCTATTGCTTTCTCTTTTGCAGGATTCAAAAGATCAATGTTGAAATCCCCACAGACAAATATATTTTTTGTACTTTTCCCAGAAAACATTTTTTCCATTTGTTCATTAAAAATGTCTATACTAGATCCAGGTGATCGATACACACAACTTACAATAATATTTTTTCTCTTTTGGTTAATTATTTCCACTGTCACACATTCCATTACTCCATCTATCGTTAGTGACATACTTTCTACGACAGTGAAATGTATTGTTTTATGAATATATAAAGCAACACCACCTACTATTTTGTTTTTCCGGTTTACATAATGCAACTCATAGTCATCTAAATCAACATCAATACCTTTTTCTTTTTGTAACCAGGATTCTGATATAGCAATAATACTAAAGGGTAATATAAATTGCTCCAAGTATTCCTTAATAGAATTAAAAATTGTATACAAACTCCGACTGTTGAAATGTATAATTGACAGTTTGTCTTCCAAAGACCTAATATTTCTATACTGGTCCTGTGTGTAATAGTCACAACTTGTATTTATTGAACTAAGAAAATTGTTGTCTGGGTCGATTTCATTTTCCTGATCTTGCATGTTGTACTCAGTATATTCAAATGTCTCCAAATCCTTTTGTTTAAGTTGTAAGATTCTTCGTAGCAGATCTGACTCATTGTTGTTCCTCAGTGAAGATGTTTTTGATGTTACAGTCATTGTGGTGTTTAGAATTTGATGTTGTTACCTTTTCAGTTGAATCTTTCCAACTCTTCTATAGTTCTCACCACCAAAACTTTTGCTCCCTCTGAAGTACCATTTAGTTTTACAAAGATCTTACAATTTATTACCCAAGTATCCTGGATTCTTTGCTGTTTCTTCAAGTATCTTGCTTTCTTCGCTATATCAGCATTCTTTTGAGTTAAGTGCTCATTTATGAAAACCTTACTTCCTTTCAGTTTGTTTCTCTGCTTCATGAGTGCCCTTTTATTCCTCCTGTTGGCAAATCTCATTATGATGGATGATCTTTCACTGTTTTGTCTGAGTGGGTGACACGCCTCGATGTGCTCCAGGTCCAACTCAATCCCTCTGCTCTGGAGGTAGGATACGACCTGTTGCTCCACAGAGCGCGTCTCCTGCTCACTGGGCTCCTCACCATCACCAACAACCGCGCACGCATATGAGCGCGGCTTAATTTGTATCCCCGAAATGATCACATCGTTCATGCGAGAGTATTGTTCCAGATCATCCACTCTCCGCTCCAGCTCGGTTATGCGCCGGCTCTTCTCCTCGTTCTGGAGTCGCAGCTGCTTTACCTCCTCCAGGAGTTCCAAAAGCTGCGTCTGTTGCGTTTTGACAGCAGACACATCCTCGGCCAAGGAGTCGATTGACTCTTTCAAGTCACCGTAGTTTGGCTTGGGCGGCATAACAGTGATGTTTACAGCCTCGTAGTGATAACAGCAGTCTGAGCTGAAGCGCTGGCTAAGCTAGCTTGTTATTAGCGTTTTGCCACACAAGCGGCTAGCCCCCCGTTTTCCAACCCGATAACTCACATACGAGGCAAGAGAAGGTAACCATCAAGCCGAACTCCCCAGGAACAATGGATTATCTCAAGGTATAAGTCCAAATATTTAATTTTAAAGCATTCCATGGTGGAGCTTTGTCAACAGCACATCCATTGACAGGAAGCGGAAGTTCAAGGACATGTTGGATGTTGATTCTTGCAAAGTTGGGAGAATTAAATTGTCCCAAATCTCTTGGTAAAGCATTAAAGGCAGAGCACAACCCCTAAAAAACCACCCCACACCATAATCCCCAATCCACCAAACTTTACACCTGACACAGTGCAGTCAGACACGTATCGTCTTATGGCAACTGCAAAACCCAGATTCGTTCATAGGACTGTCAAATGGAGAAGCATGATTCGTCACTCCAGAGAAAACGTCTCCACTGCTGTAGAATCTAATCGTGACTTGGGAATAAAAGGTTTGGATGCAGCTTCTCAGCCATAGGAACCCATTCCATGAACTTCTGTACTGTACATTCCATTAATCTCTGCACATTTTACACCTCAGCATTTCTGAATTAAATGAACTGGATAGGCAATAGTCAATACTTTTGGCAATATAGTGTATCTGCTTATCAGATACAGTTACTTTAATGAATAATCAGATAATAAAAATCTCTTTTACAGACTTAACCCTTGTGTGGTGTTCATATTTTTGTTACTCGTTTACTTTGTTACTTGTATTTAATTCAGCAAAATTAAGCAATTTTACATTAAAATGCTTTACACATGCTTGCTTCACCTAAATTGCAAGCAATATAAACAGCTTACATGGTTAATATTTGCCCTTTACCTTTCTTATGTTACATTTCTTTCAAAAAGTGCTACTCTTTTTTTTATTAGTTTTTTAATAAAATGTAAAAGAAAATGAATTAAACTCAAGATATGAGTAGAACATTTGTTTAGTTTCAAATTTACAAATGAAGCAATGTTTATTAGCCCTTGGCCAAACATACTGTATGTAATATAAATGTTTGGGGGGGGGGGGGGTGGGGGGTGTACAGTGTGTGTTTATAGAAAATGTGTTTTGATTTATGTTTTTCACAAAAAATGAGCCAATGCCAATGAGTTTGAGTTAGAAAAAATATTTTTTTAGTATCATTTGATGAAAAATGAAAACGTGTCCCACAGACCCGAACACCACACAAGGGTTAAGACAGGAAACAAATTCTAAACCTCTGTTTTATGCTTGTTTTGGTTTATAATAATAATTATAATATAATCTCATTTGGATATAATATATATATATATATATATATATATATATATATATATATATATATAAATATTTCATTAGTGTAAATCTGAATTGCCTAACATTGTTTACAGTATCTCTAGCACTAGCGCACTGCTTCACCAGGTTTCCCTTCTATATTTAGCGTGAACTCTTTGTAGTTTAGCGCAGCGTAACAGCATCTGTAACTCACAGCTGCTGCAGGGCACCTCCAGCTCCTCTTCACTTATCAGAACAGAATGGATTTAGAGATGTTCCTGTATCTCTGGCCTCTATCTCTGTTTGTCTTTGTGTTGCTCTTCCTCTCCCTCTCTCTCCGCTGTAGTAGAGATCTAATTGAACTGACAATTGGTCCCTATTTTTGGTCGGGCTCTGTGTTTTGGATTGTTCTGTGTGCAGGCGCAGTCAGGCAGAAAGATCACCTACTTTATCAAATGGACAAAAGCACAGAGACCCCTGATCTGAGCTCGATCAATACAGAGAGACAGCAGATATGTGTGTGTATATGTGTGTGTGTGTGTGTGTGTGTATATGTATGGACGTGCTGCAATTGTCTGCACTAGCTAAACACCCTCAGTCCTGACACTGGGCATTTAGGGGCCTATTTTAGGGATCTATATACAAGATGTCAATTGCGCAGCTGGATTTAGGGCGTGTCGGTGTATCTTTGGTACACCTTGTATGGCTCAAAACGTGCAAAAGGCATGTACTTTGTGTGTTTTGGATGTAATGTGAAATAAACCAATCAGTGTGTCACTTGCCATTCCCTTTAAGAGGCAGGTGTGCTCTGACTTTGGCGCATTGGTATCTTAACAGCAGTGATTTTGCGTGTCTCAGCAGATGATACTGACCTGGGGTGAGTTTCCCAAAAACGATCAATCTTAGTGAATAACGAATGAACTAACGAATTACGTGAGTAAAGAATGAGCCAGGTCTGCGAGTGTTTCCCAAAGAGTGAAAATTAACGAACGAGGTTAAAGAATGTCTTTGTTGACTCCTCCCCCGAATGATATTGGTAGATTGTTACTAAAGTCAAAATGCAAAAGGAGTGATGATTTTCTTCTACTAAATTGTTACGTGCACGAGCACGTTGGGTTTTTTTTTGTGTATCTCTGTCTTTCTCTCTCCTTCTCTCTTTCCCATGCTGTCACTCTGATCGTACGCGGAGCTGTCACGTGGAGCAATCGTCTCGCCAAACTATAAGGTTCTTCGGATGGTGGATGGCCCAGCCGATCGCGTGCGCACTGGAACAAGATGGGGCGGGCTCTCCTCTTTAAAACGTCTCCTGGTTCCCTCATTCGTAGGCTAGCAGGCAGAGGGCTTTTTAAAGATACTGGCGGACTGAGAGTTTAAGCGTTTGGTGCTTGTTTGAGGTTTTCTTCTGCAGTAGTGTATATTGGTTGTATATAATGTGAGTAGTACCTTGGTGTAGGTTTGGAGGAGTGTTGGGGGACGCGATCGCATGATGCATGCAAGGTATATGAGAGTCAGCGCGTGCTCCCCTCTCTTGTTCCCTCCTTTCACCAGCTTTCTGCTTCTGCAGTAGGCTCTATCTCCGTCTACATTTATACACCACGTAGGATCTTTTTGTATATACACACTAGGTGAGGGGCGGGTGCCACCTTTGTATTTTTGTTTAGATTATTTTATGGGTTAGGTAGTTTAGGTTTGTTTATTTTGTTCTTTTCTTTGGCACCGTCCGTATTCCTCCAAAGATCTGAGTAAGCAAAAAATTGTTGTTTTTTTTCTTTTCTTGTGCACTGTATGGGTTTATGACCCTTGTAAATGTTGGCCATTGTTGTTGTTTGTATTGCTGATTATTCTTTCAGTAAAAATATCATCATTTATACCATGAAATTTTCTGTTTCAGTCTATTCTTTTTTTTTTTAGATTTGATTACTTCCTCTTTTAACCCCTAGAGCTAATTACATCATTTAAAATAAAAATGTCATGTCTGGTGCTGAAAGCACATCTGTGTCTCCCACATCCAGCTCTATCTGCGATTCTCACAGTAACAACTACAATACCCAGAACGCACCACTCCATGACACAACACACACTCCCGATCACATGACACGTCACATGACGCCACCAGGAAGCCCCGAGTACTGATTACTCAGAGTATTTAAGGACCATGCTCACGCTCACACCTCGCCGAGTATCTGTTTGGTAAATCCTACAATACAAAGCGTTTCTCTTGCCCTTGCTATTCTCCGTGTATGATCTTGTTTTTGTTTTCTACCGACTTAGATTTTTGCCTGCTCCCTTGTGTTGGATTACCGTGTATGACCTGGACTGTTTATTGTACTCTGGATTTTTGCCTACCCTGTGATACTGCCTACCTGTGTATGAACTCTGGACTGTCCTCCGGTTATGGTATGGTTTCTCTACACTGTGCATTTTTGGTACTGACCCTGTTTCTGTTGACTACCCCTGTCTACTCTATAACTTTAATAAAAGTTATTTTATTGTATCTGCACCAGTCTCATTCCTGTCTGGCCCTGACAAGATACTCGGCCGTAATGACAGAGACTGCGGATACAGAGTCTATTAAGTCTGGTTTGGCTAACCAGGGTCGGCTTCTAGGTCAGCACCAGCAAACGCTCGCTGGTGTGACCCAAGCTGTTGATGAGCTAGCACGCCACCAGGTTAACCAACAGCAGCAGCTAGCCGATATTATGAGTCACCTCCGGGGTTTGTCCACCCAGAACCCTAGCCCAGTGGTTAGCCCTGTAGCCAGTCCTAACAAACCCACTACTCCCTTTTTCGCTGTGTGTAAACCAGAGGTCTATGACGGTAACACTGAGAAGTGTAATGGATTTCTGCTCCAGTGCTCCGTGTTTTTTAGCAACTCACCTCCTGCTTCTGATAAAGCTAAAATCGGGTTTATAATCTCTCGGTTGTCTGGCAAGGCTTTGGACTGGGCTACAGCTATTTGGGAAAGCATTTCTGAATCCAGCTACGACACTTTTTTGTCTATTTTTCGCAGTGTTTTTGATCATACACGCTATGGGCAATCTAGTGGAGAGCTTCTGATTTCCTTGAAGCAAGGTAAACTATCTGTGGCAGCCTTTGCTCTGGAGTTCCGTACGTTAGCTGCTAGCAGCGGTTGGAACGACCCTGCTCTCATCTCCATGTTTCGACACGGACTTAACCCCGAGATTCAAAGAGAACTTGCATGCAAGGACGACTCACTCACCCTGGATCAGCTGATCGCTCTGTCTATCCGTCTGGATCAGCTTCTTTCCCGTAAGCCCAAAGCTGTTAGCCACACTCCTGTGGTTCGCCCTGTGCAACTCCAGTCCGGGAATCCAGTTCCGGAATCTGTGCCTGCACCCAGCCCTGAGCCCATGGACATCACACGATCCAGACTATCCGTCGCTGAGAGGCAGCGTCGCATACGCCTTCACCTGTGCCTCTATTGTGGTGGTCCAGGTCATCTAAGGGCTAACTGTGAACTCCGGCCCAATTCTGCTCAAGCGTCTGCTCTGGGACAGCGCGTGGAGAGTACTCCACGCGCTAACGTGGTATGTACCCCTGTTTCTAAACTTAAAGAAAAATGTTTCGAGTTGCCTGTTATTATTACCACTCCAACGGATGTTTTTTGTGTCTCAGCGCTTGTAGATTCTGGGTCGGAGGGGAACTTTATCAGCCTGGATTTGGTGGAGGAGCACGCCATACCCACGAAAGTTCTCTCCAAGTCGATCTCCATCCATGCCATCGATGGAGAGACTGTACGCTCCAAACCTGTGACCCTGCAGACTCTTCCTCTCACCCTTCAAGCCAGCGCTCTACATGTGGAACAGCTCTCTCTCTATGTGCTCCCACGCACAGAACATCCACTGGTTTTGGGAGCGCCATGGCTAAAGACACACGACCCCGTCATTTCATGGAGCCTGGGAGATATCACTGCCTGGTCTCCTTTCTGTCGTGAGAACTGTTTATCTTTAATTTCACTCTCTTTGCAATCTACCTCTGTCGAAAGCCCTAATTCTGTAGATACCCCTGATATTCCCTCCGAGTACTATGATTTTTCTGATGTGTTTAGTAAAGCTAAAGCTACTGAGTTACCTCCGCATCGCCCCTATGATTGCTCTATTGATTTAATAGAGGGTTCTGTACTGCCCAAAGCTCGTGTGTACCCATTGTCTCGTGATGAGGAGAAGGCTATGGAAGAGTATGTTAGTGAAGCTCTTGCGCAGGGTTTCATTCGCCCATCCAAATCCCCAGTTGGTTCAGGTTTCTTCTTCGTGAAGAAGAAGGATGGGGGTTTGAGACCCTGCATAGATTACAGAGGCTTAAACGACATTACTAAAAAGTTCGCTTACCCGCTCCCGTTAATCCCAGCAGCTCTCGAACAGTTACGTAATGCCGTGTACTTCACCAAACTCGATCTCCGTAGCGCTTATAATCTCATTCGCATCAGGGAAGGTGACGAATGGAAAACGGCGTTTTCCACCACCAACGGCCACTATGAATACCTGGTCATGAGCTACGGTCTCGCTAACGCCCCAGCTATATTCCAGTCGTTTATGAATGACATATTTCGCGATCTCATTAATCACTCTGTTGTCCTTTTTATAGACGATATCCTTATCTATTCACCAGATCTCCCCACACACATTCAGCATGTCCGCCAAGTTCTCCAACGCCTGAGAGAACATAGTCTGTTTGCCAAAGCCGAGAAATGTGAGTTCCACACTCAAAGGGTCACATTTCTCGGCTACGTTATCAGTTCCTCCGGTGTCCTTATGGACGATGAGAAAGTAACTGCCGTTACTAATTGGCCAGTGCCCCAGACCATTAAAGAACTCCAGCGATTCCTTGGCTTCGCTAATTTTTATAGGCGGTTCATCCGTAACTTTAGCTCCATTGCTGCGCCCCTGACTGCTCTCACTAAGGGGGCTGCTAAAATCCTGAAGTGGTCAACCGAAGCAGATCGCGCTTTCAGTGAGCTGAAAGCTGCGTTCACTTCAGCCCCTGTACTTAGGCACCCTAATCCCGAGTTTCCCTTCGTAGTGGAAGTGGACGCTTCCGAATCGGGTGTTGGCGCGGTTCTCTCTCAGCGTAGTGGGTCGCCACCCAAATTGTTTCCTGTAGCCTTCTTCTCACGCAAGCTTTCCCCTGCGGAGCGTAACTATGGGATAGGGGATAGGGAACTTCTTGCTGTGAAATTAGCTCTAGAAGAATGGCGTCACTGGCTGGAGGGGTCCGTTCATCCGTTTACTGTGTATACTGATCACAAGAATTTGGAATACCTCCGCACGGCTAAACGACTTAATCCGAGACAAGCACGTTGGTCTCTTTTTTTCTCTAGATTTAACTTCTCGATCTCGTTCCGTCCGGGAAACCGTAATACTAAAGCTGATGCGCTGTCCAGGGTTTACAGCACTGTGGACAGCGTATCCCAGCCCCAGGAGGCTGAACGCATTCTTCCTCCCTCTGTTCAGATCGCAACCATTCAATGGGAGTTAGACGATCAGATTCGCCAAAGTAACGCTAATCAGCCCAATTCTGAGGACTGTCCTCAGGGTAAAACGTTCGTACCCGTTCAGTTTCGAGACAGGCTCATCACCTGGGCTCATTCCGCTTTAACCTCTGGTCATCCTGGTGTCACACGCACTTTACAATTACTCTCTGCCCGTTACTGGTGGGATTCTATGCGTGCTGATGTTCACTCTTTCGTTACCTCCTGCTCTGTCTGTGCGCAATGTAAAACGCCTAAAACCCTTCCAGCCGGTAAGCTACTACCTCTCCCTGTACCTGAGAGACCTTGGTCGCATATAGCGGTTGATTTTGTTACTGATCTGCCTGTATCTGAGGGTTATACTACAGTTCTCACTATTGTTGATCGTTTCTCTAGAGGGGTTAAATTTATTCCATTCCCAGCTCTGCCTACTGCCTTCCAAACTGCTCAAGCTATTTATATGCATGTATTTAGACACTTTGGTATCCCCGAAGATATTTTGTCTGACCGTGGTCCTCAATTTACTTCTCGTGTGTGGAAAGCATTTTTTGAACATCTCGGTGTACATGTCAGTCTCACTTCTGGGTTCCACCCCACATGTAATGGTCAATGTGAGAGGGTTAATCAGGAACTCGGAAAATTCCTCCGCACATACTGCTTCAAACATCCCACTGATTGGTCACAATACCTCGTCTGGGCTGAAATAGCACAAAACTCCCTAGTTAACACTACCTCTGGCCTCACCCCCTTTCAGTGTGTTCTGGGTTTTCAGCCTCCTCTAGCTCCTTGGACAGCGGTGTCCACTGATGTGCCGGCTGTGGATGAATGGATGAAGCGCAGTGAGCAGGTGTGGGAAGACACGCATCGTAAAGTCTCTGAGGTACTGCGCGTGTACAAGGAGCGTGCTGACAAGCACCGTGGTGACAACCCAGACTACCAACCAGGAGATCGGGTGTGGCTCTCTACCCGGGACTTTAGGTTTGAGGGTAGTTGTAGAAAGCTCCTGCCTAAGTTTATTGGTCCTCTTAAGATTTTGTCACGTATTAATGAAGTTACTTACAAGGTGGAATTACCCCCTCAGTATCGTGTTAATAATTCTTTCCATGTATCTCTCCTCAAGCCTATGGTCCCGGGTCCGCTCGCTGACGCTGCACCGGCTGATGTTCCACCCGCGGCTGTGGAGGGGGAGGGGTCGTCCACGTATGCTGTCCGGGAGGTGCTGGATTCACGCAGACGTGGGGGTGTACTCCAATACCTTATCGATTGGGAGGGGTATGGTCCGGAGGAGCGTTGTTGGGTGGCTGCCAAAGACGTGCTGGACCCTGCCTTGCTCGTGGAGTTTCATGCTCGTTTTCCTGGTAAGCCTGCTCCTAGGCCCCGTGGACGTCCCAAGCGTCCTCCGACCTCCTCTGCTCCAACTCGTCGGGTTTCTCGCTCTGGTGAGCCCCGTCTGTCTGGCACCTCCGCTCCGACACCTGCACCTCCCGCCGGTACTCCCTGTCCGCCGGGTGGTCGTCGCCGGGGTCGGCCCCGTTCTGCCTCCGCTCCGGGCCCTCAGGGGGAGGGTACTGTCATGTCTGGTGCTGAAAGCACATCTGTGTCTCCCACATCCAGCTCTATCTGCGATTCTCACAGTAACAACTACAATACCCAGAACGCACCACTCCATGACACAACACACACTCCCGATCACATGACACGTCACATGACGCCACCAGGAAGCCCCGAGTACTGATTACTCAGAGTATTTAAGGACCATGCTCACGCTCACACCTCGCCGAGTATCTGTTTGGTAAATCCTACAATACAAAGCGTTTCTCTTGCCCTTGCTATTCTCCGTGTATGATCTTGTTTTTGTTTTCTACCGACTTTGATTTTTGCCTGCTCCCTTGTGTTGGATTACCGTGTATGACCTGGACTGTTTATTGTACTCTGGATTTTTGCCTACCCTGTGATACTGCCTACCTGTGTATGAACTCTGGACTGTCCTCCGGTTATGGTATGGTTTCTCTACACTGTGCATTTTTGGTACTGACCCTGTTTCTGTTGACTACCCCTGTCTACTCTATAACTTTAATAAAAGTTATTTTATTGTATCTGCACCAGTCTCATTCCTGTCTGGCCCTGACAAAAAAGGGGAAACGTAACATAAATAATTAGGTATAAAATGTATTGCTTGTTTTAACAGCAATGAACTATTGTTACACTTCTCCACTACCCTATACTAATCATTACCCAATAGTACCACATGCTCCATTTTACACCATATATTACTCTATACTCCCTACAACTTTACACTACTTTATATTCCACATACTACCTAATACTCTTGACACTACCCTATACTCCCAAATCTACCCTATAGCACCATTTGGTCTCCTTGGCACATATAATTCCCTACATTACTTTATACTCTGCATATTACCCTACACTGCCTTTACAATGCTACGTTTCTTTTACTACCCTATAAACTAATGTGTACTCCCTATACTACCCTATACTGCTGTATACTCCTCATACTACCCTATACTGCCTATTATATATACTGTATATAGTATGGTGTTTAGTTCATTTTAGTCCAATTTGTATAGGTGAACCATTGCTCATTCTGCCTTTCGACAGCCATTAAACAATGCCAAATTCTGCTTGTTTTGGTGGAGTACTGGATTCAATTCATTTCTGCCAACATTTCGTAATTGTGCATTACCTATTGCAAAATGTCTGGCTGAAAATCTGACTATTTCTGGAGATTTTGGAGTGTAATAGCTGTTGGGAGACAGGGAGAATATTATGAAACTCCAGCTGCATGATACACTATGCTGTATGTTTACCAGTAAAACAGGAAATGAGTCTCCAACACACAAATTACTAGTGTATATAGTTTATATTTTACCAGCCTTAAGCTTTTATACCTTTCATACTGGTACTGTCATTTCCTCTTTAATCTCAAAACCATACCTTATAAAACCATAAACCTTAAACCATACAGTTATATCTGTGACCTTGTTGTACTGTACATTTAGTGTCTATCTCATTCTTAAATCATTTGTTATGTTATTCAGTATTTTACTGTTACTTTGGGTAAGAGAGTAACGCAATTCTCTGTATGTTATGTACATAAGCAGTATTGACAATAAAACTACTCGACTTGACTTGATTTTTGTTTTCTTTTGAGAAAAAAAGAGAAGCTCTGTTTAAAGATGTAAATGTGTGTTTTCTATTCTTGAACAAAACAAACCTATTATCTCTGACAGAGAAGTGAAACATCTTAAGGCTATAAGAGAATCAGAGAGCAGGAGAGAGAGAGACAGAAAAAAGAGCCTTAGAGAAGTGTGAAAGACGGCGCAGCGAGAGACGAGACAGCGACTGACACGGACACTATCGCTTCCCCTCACTGAAGGCTGGAGACGGGACGTGACCTTGTGTCTTGCTCCAGAGAGGAGGTGATGCGAGAGCTGCTGGTAGAGCAGAGCATCACACTTAAACACAGCGCTGCATGTTCACGAATCTCAGCCTCAGGTGCATCACCCACAGAGATACACACACTGTCAGATGTACAGCTGCCTTCAGATCCTGTCAGACAAATACCCAGCAGCTTTCACACGTTTGTTTTTGCTGCTGCTGCAATTTTGCTGCAGATAAAAGATAAGAGTGCAGATTCATACACTACACCTGTGATTAAATAATACATTCATTAAGGATACTCACAGCAGAATGTGTCAAATAATTATTAAACAATATTATTAGACATTATTTTTTATTACAATTTGTTTTACAATGATCATGTTTTAATTATTACTTGCAACATTTTAAGCATTACAATTTAGTAATCTTATTTATGTTTTAAAGAGTGTTGATTTATATTAAGATAAGACATTACTTAGCCATTTAACAATGTACAATACTGTCACAAGAACTGTTATTTGTGTTAAAAAATTTTAATTGATGAACAGAGCTGTATTAAAATGACAGAAATTACTAAAATTGTATAGCACTCAGTATGAAGTTCTAATAAAAGTAATATCCAGAATTCAAAATATTGACAAAAATTAAGTTTAAAAACTTGAACATAGTACAACTTTGTTATACATTTGAATGTATTGTCTGAATGCATTAAAAGTTTAACATTAGTTACAAAACAATATATTTCAATCCACATTAAATTAGATTTTGTCAGTTAACATTTTATTTAAAAATTTAAAAAAAATTATATCATTCTAATATTAACACTACTTGATCAGTATATGAGATGAGCGGCACATAAAGCATACCATTTATCAGAATAACATATTAAAAAGCTCTTTAGTTCTAAGGGTACGTGTCCACTAGCACTTTTTTTTTACGCATTCTGCCATGACAGATCTCTCAGCTTGCTGTGTGTGGGCGTGTCTGTGACGTTTTTTTAAATATAAATGTAGCTACAGAACAAATAGAAAATAGACAAATAGAAATTTAAGATTTAAAATTTTGAATCAACCTCACTGTTATCTCTAGTTCTAAATCCATATAAATCTTCTAAGGTTAAAATGTGCCTTGCTCTGTGTGTGTGAGGTTCGTATGTGGGTGAAGTCGCAGCCTACTGTTCCCTGATTGGCTAGAAGTCGTTTTTGCGGCAGGATTCATTCTGCTAAATGCAACCCAGCATGCACTGCGGCATGTGGCGTCTCTCTCCATTGAAATGAATAGGATATCTCATCTCATTTGCCAGTGGACAAATCAACAATGGTTCATTTTAACTCTGGGTTTGATTAGTATGTTTAGTTAGAAAAGTGTGAGTACAGTAATAAGATGTAGACCAAAACAATACAATACAGTTCTGGTGTACTCAACAAGTTTGAGCTTAACCAGCTTAAATATTATGCATTGTCAAGTCAAGTAGCTTTAAGGTCAATGCTGCATATGTACAGGACATACAGAAAACTGAAATTACATTACTCCTTCCCAAAAATTACAGCAAATACAGAAAATAAGATTACAAAAATATACAGGGGTTGGACAATGAAACTGAAACACCTGTCATTCTAGTGTGGGAGGTTTCAATGCTAAATTGGAGCAGCCTGGTGTTCAATCTTCATTATTTGCACATTGCACCAGTAAGAGCAGAGTGTGAAGGTTCAATTAGCAGGGTAAGAGCACAGTTTTGCTCAAAATATTGCAATGCACACAACATTATGGGGGACATACCAGAGAGAGGACAAAAGAGGACAAATTGTTGGTGCACGTCTTGCTGGCACATCTGTGACCAAGACAGCAAGTCTTTGTGATGTATCAAAAGCCACAGTATCCAGGGTAATGTCAGCATACCACCAAGAAGGACCAACCACATCCAACAGGATTAACTGTGGACGCTGCAAGAGGAAGCTGTCTGAAAGGGATGTTCGGGTGCTAACCCGGATTGTATCCAAAAAACATAAAACCACGGCTGCTCAAATCACGGCAGAATTCAATGTGCACCTCAACTCTCCTGTTTCCACCAGAACTGTCCGTCACCACAATAAATTATTGTGGTCGAAAACCAGGTGTTTCAGTAAAAGAATGAGAGACACTAAACATACAATACAACAAGGTCACAGATATAGACACACAGGACAGTTGTGCATTAAAGATGGAATGACAGTACCATTGTAAACAGAACCCGTATAAACATTAGTGAAATATAGAGGAATAAAAGACTGGCAAAGTGAACAAGTGCATAAGGTTATTTAAATGTCACAGTTGTGGGGGGAATTCAAGTGTTCATAGCTATTTGCTTTAAATAGCTATAAACACAAATAAATACTAGAAATATAGAAATATACACAAGTACAGAACACAGGACCTTCTTTGTGTGTTTAATTCAAGTTTTCACCTCACATGGTCACATGGTTTCTCATGATACAATATTATAAAGATGTGTTGACCACAATAATAATGATATCACAATACTGTGATTTTCTGATAATCAATATTTAACAAGACAATTCCCTACAATAACACGGCATCTGTGTTACTGAAGAGGATAAAAGACTCCTTAATAAACAAATACCAAGAATTATGAATTTAGTGGTTTCAGTTTCACAGAAATTGACAACCAATATAAAAATGTATAACAAAGTGAACTTGCTCGTGTCTCTTTAACACACATACACTGATGGCAATTCTTGCAAGCGTGGCTATTATTATTCCAATGTAATAAAATAGCCATAAACAGCCAGAAATTCAAACAGTTCTAGTGCAGTTAAAATGTTGATGTGGTACAAACCAGAAATACTTTAACATTCTTTCAAATCGTGTAGTAAAAATATGTTTAAAAAAGTATATTAATGCCATGAATATCAAATATCAAACACTACATAGACAGCTCTGAAAAATTAAGAGACCACTTCAGTTTTCTTAATCAGTTTCTCTGATTTTTATCAGTTGCTTCTCAGTTTTATTCTATTCTAATCTATTCTAACTACAGACAGCATTTCTCCAAAATACGAAATAAAAATATTGTCATTTAGAGCATTTATTTGCAGAAAATAAGAAATGTTTGAAATCAATATTTGGTGGAATAACCCTGATTTTTAATCACAGTTTTCATGCATCTTGGTATTTTCTCCTCCACCAGTCTTAGACACTGCTTTTGGATAACCTTATGCCATTACTCCTGGTGCAAAGATTCAAACAGTTCAGCTTAGTTTGATGGCTTGTGATCATCCATCTTCCTATTGATTATATTCCAGAGGTTTTCAATTTGATAAAATCAAGGAAAAACCTCATCATTAAGAGGTCTCTTATTTGTTTCCAGTGTTTTATACAGCTTTTGCATTACATGAGTCTGTTTTTGCTGAAGCACAGTTTTAACAATTATCTACTCTTATAAGTCACATAAAAAAAACCTGTGTTCTGTGGATGGTCATTTCCTATGTTAATCAAATGTGAAAGTAGGTGGGTCTTGTTGCCTGGACTGTGCAATGAAACCACCTCAGTCTCTGTGAGCTGAGTCTGGTGTGAGAGTTGATGTGTTCTCTACACAGTAGATTAAACCTGGTAACTGGATAGGTTGGATATTCACCCAGATGCTCAGACAGATCAATGTTTCTCATAAGCCCTGGGATCAGTGCAACACAATGAGTTTCTTTTCAGATGTCTAGAAACAACTACTATAGTAAGTACAAGTCCCATCATCAAAAGACATCAACGTCATGAAAAGAACACTACACTACACTCAGAGACTTCAGACAGCCAGTGATCAATGACCAGGGCAGAACTCAGTGCTTTTATAATCTCCTAGAACCGGCGACAGCTATGATCAAATTGATTCAATTCCATTAGTAACATAACATTATCCAACAAGATCTTTATCTAACGGCAACACGCAGCTGACATACTCTTTAAACACGAGAATGAGTAATCAAAGCTCAATATCACAATAAAGCAAAGCTGTGTCTCTTCAGTCATGTAGCCCAACCAGCGAGTCTCTAAAGAACAGAAACTCCAGTCGTTTACCTGTGTCCTGTTCTCTGAAGAGAGCTCACTTGATCCTTAGTGAAGTAATAAGGGCACATATCCAGATTTGTTTGTGGGGAACAGCAGAACAACTGCTCTCCATATTAGGGCTCCATATCACCACTGATTTACCTAATAGACCGAATTTGAGTTTTTGATTTACTGAATTTGTTTTAGATTCACATGGCCCCAATTCGATTTGATTGCTGATTCACAAATCCCTAATTTGATTCGATTGCTGATTCACATAGCCCCAATTTGATTTGATTTCCAATTCCCAATTTGATTCGATTTCTGATTCATATGGCCCTAATTCTCTAATTCTATTCGATTGCTGATTCACAAATCCCTAATTCAATTTGATTCAGGATAATTCACGTTTAGCTAGCAAACAAAGAAGCATTTTTTCTGAATTTTTACTTTGAATACAGCAGTAGTTACATTCAGAGTAAAAGAAAAAAGAGCTCTGTCTTCAGGAGTTTATTAAAGATAGTGAGAGATTCTCCTGATCTGGTAGTAGAAGGTAGTTAGTTAGAGGTGTTAGGAGAGTAAGTACTCCTTAAAGAGCTCTGTCTTTAGGAGTTTATTAAAGATAGTGAGAGATTCTCCTGATCTGGCAGTAGAAGGTAGTAAGTTAGAGGTGTTAGGAGAGTAAGTGCTCTTTGAAGAGCTCTGTCTTCAGGAGTTTATTAAAGATAGTGAGAGATTCTCCTGATCTGGTAGTGGAAGGTAGTTAGTTAGAGGTGTTAGTAGAGTAAGTGCTCTTTGAAGAGCTCTGTCTTCAGGAGTTTATTAAAGATAGTGAGAGATTCTCCTGATCTGGTAGTGGAAGGTAGTTAGTTAGAGGTGTTAGTAGAGTAAGTGCTCTTTGAAGAGCTCTGTCTTCAGGAGTTTATTAAAGATAGTGAGAGATTCTCCTGATCTGGTAGTGGAAGGTAGTTTGTCCCACCATTGGGGAACTCTGTATGAGAACAGTCTGGATTGCTTTGTGTGAGTGTTTGGTAAAGCGAGGCGACGTTCATTGGAGGAGCTCAGCGGCCGGGAGGTAGCTTAAGCCTTCAGGAGGGAGTGCAGGTAGGAAGAAGCTGTTCTGTCATTACTTTGTAGGCAATTGTAAGAGCTTTGAATTTGATGCGAGCAGCAACTGGTAGCCAATGGAGCTCAATGAGCAGTGGGGTGACATGTGCCCATTTTGGTTGGTTGAAGACCAGACGTGCTGCTGCATTCTGGATCATTTGGATTGTTTTTTTCTACGCAGGCCGGGAGGCCAGTTAGTATGGCATTGCAGTAGTCGAGGCGTGAGACGACTGCTTGTACCAGGAGTTTTTTGGCCTGTTTTGTTAGAAATGGTTGAATTTTTCTGGAGTTAAAAGACGCGAAGCGGCAGGATCGAGCAACTGAGGCCACATGGTGCATGAAGGAGAGCTGGTCATCAACCATAACACCCAGGTTCCTAGCAACCTTTGTTGGTGAGAGAGAGAGTGAATCTATGGTTATGGTGAAGTTGTGTTAGATGGATAGATGGTTTTGCTGGTAAAACCAGAAGTTCAGTCTTTGAAAGGTTTAGTTGAAGGTGATGCTCCTTCATCCATGAGGATATGTCTGAGAGACACTGTGATATCCGTGCAGAGATAGAATGATCTTCAGGTGAGAATGACAGCCTTATAGTGCGAAAAATAAGGTATTCTACAGCAAAAACACATCTACATCCGGCCACTGTGTGCACAGTCACTGTGCGCACAGTCACTGTGCAGTATTGATCTGGGGGTAATTTGAGTGAGTCAGGGTTGATGAGTCAGATTTGAAAGACTTGATGGCAATGATTATGAGTGATTCAGTGATCAATGGGAAAAGCATTTGTTCACCTACTACATTCTCTCTTTCTTTCTCTCTCAGGCCGTCAAACTTCTGTTCCTTTATCAGGCTATATTACAGAGCTGTCCCCTGTTGATGTAGTCAGTCTGCATGAGTTCAGTGTGATCAGTCTGATGTGTGTGGGACGCATGAATAGGGACATGCTGTGTGTAATAAATTTACTGATATTGCGGAACTAAAAATGTCAATGGCAAATGTCGTCAGCAAGTGAGAAGATATGGGAAACACAGTATGTACAGTAAGTACAAAACTGTGACATATTAAAGGCTAAAGAATACAGCTCTGACCTGTGGGATATGTAGTATGGACACACCTTAAATTCAGTGTTTCTTCATTATTTTAAGATTTTCTAAATTGTAGATTAATAATTAAGTCATTCAAACTATGAAGAAAAATAGATGTAATTATTTATTAAACAAAAAGTTGCTTAAGTGCTTAAAATGTAACTCTTGCTTAAATGAAAGTTTTGCACATCTCGGTATTTCTCAGTCAGTTTTATGAGGTAGATTCACTTGGAATGGCTTTCAGTAAACATCTGAATTTATTGCTCCTCTTAATGTGTTTGAGAGAATCAGTTGTAAAGTTGTGAAGAGGTAGAGTTACAGGTATACAGAGAATAGCTCTATTTAAATAATGTTCTAATTCATATTATGGCAAGAACAACTCAACTAAAGAAAATAAAAAATACTTTAAGAAAGGTAAGTAAATCTGAAACATTTTAAGACCTTAAAGATGCTCAAAGTCAGTCTGCAAAAATGTTATGATGAAACTGGCACTCATTGGGACCGCCCAAGGAAAGGAAGAGCCACCCAGATAAGAGCCACCTAAGAAGAAGAATACAGAGTATTTTGGTTTGTTTAACACTTTTAAGTTACTACATGATTCCTTGTGTAATCCTCATAGGATGACTTTATTATTCACTTACAATTTATACAACAGTTAGTTCCGACCTCAATGTGATTGGTTGAGAAGGGTTCTAACCGCACTGATATTTGTGATAACAGCACAGTATTCACACATTACATCTGTATCACTTCGGGACGCGTTTCTGAGTGACGGCATATGCACACAAGACATTTTTAAATCACCTCCAGGAGCAGCAGTATTAGCATAAGCTATCACAGGCTAGCGCCCAGCCAAGGTACTCACACCTAAGTAGAAATGACTAGAAAAGATACAGGTCCTCTTTTTCGAAGTTACCACTGACAGCATGCTTAGCAGTATTTCAAATAGCGTGAAGGTCTGGAGTGAACAGCTGTTGTATTTAACAGCTTCATCTTCATCATCATCAACATCACAGCTGTCAAATATGATTTTTTAATATGCTAAATGGAGACAGGGGGCTGGCAGACAGAGTTCAAGTGTCCAAACACTGCTGTTACTGAACAGCACCTTCTATTTATCTATCTACACAGAACATACTGCTCTCCTGGCCAGTCCACAAACCACAGACAGCAGAAATTGGAGTTCCATTTCACTTTACTGCGTTATATTAAAGCCGGCGTGGTGAAACCTTCTCCTCACTCCGCAAATAAATTTCTACATTTCTGTTTCAGCACAGCCGCAGAGCTGAAGGACGGAAGGCCAGCCGGGGAAGTAGCCGAGGTCGAGAGAGGGCTAACCTGCTGGAGTCAATTTCCCAACCAAGGACACGACTGTATTGGATTACACACCTGATGAAAGAAAACACAAGGACTCCATGTAAGTGTGAAACTAAGAGCTGAACAAGGTGCTGGCAGACGCAGCGCTTTAATGCGGATCTCTGACCCATTTTCTCTTCACTCTGATGAGCACTTTGGCTGCTGGGCACTGCTTGTTGATATTGTGAAAAGGCGTCTTCAATTAGCTGCAGAATGAGCACACATGCTGAGCGCTCAGGCTGTAGCAGAGCTGGCAGTGGTGGCCGTACAGTGAGTCTCATTCAGCAAACGCAGCTACAGAACACTATGCTGCAGCAAGTGCCGAGCTCAGCAAAGATTCCACAAGGTCATCCAGCGGGGCGTTTTCGGCCTGCCCAAAGCCAAGGTAGTTTGGCACGAGGAGCTGATGAAGAAAAGCTTAGAGAATGTTGATCAAGGTCAATGCAACACTTTTAGGTGCCTCAAATGTTTTTTGTGCAATTCCAAATAAACTAAACACATTTAGTGCATTTTTAGACTGTAAGGTGCACCGGATTATAAGGCACGCTATTAAAGAATGTTTATTTTCTGGTCTATTTTTTTATACATAAGAGCACTAGTAAGGAATAGGAGTGTCACCATGTTTTCCCTCTAATTCGGCAGGTCTCCCCGCTGGGGGTGGTGGTGGTGGGATAACGCTAAGTTAAGTAAAGCTAAGCTAAGTAAAAAAAAAATGTAATTATTAAAAAAGACTAGTTTAAAGTCAAATCTACTCCTGAATCCTCTCCTGAAAACTGTTTATTTGGGTGAGTAATTTACTTCCATATATTTGAAATGTTGTTAGATTCCCAAATTTCTCCAGCACTAAGGCTGAAGCATTAGCATTAGCTGCTAACCACAGGTGAACCCTAAGTGTTCTGGTAGGCCAGGGTGCCAGGGTGATATTAGCTGGTTTTAACACGGTAAACACGCAGACTTCAGGTCGGAAGTCTAATGCGGTTAGTTGCTAATGCTAATGCTAGGGTGACCATATTTTCATTAGGGTAAACCAGGACACCTGGGACCGGGGGGGAGTGGGGTTGTGGGTTATCGCTAAATGACGTCAACACCTAATTTGCATAATACATGTTTTTGAAGCTGTAAAGGATTAAGGCTGTGGGAGTGAAAAAAGTGAGTAAAAAACACCATAAATATGTTAGAAATGATACAAATGAACAACATCTGTTGGTTTTTTTAAATAGGGCGTCACTTTTTTAAAGTAACTTCATTTTTACGTGAATTACATAAATGATTTTTTTTTGCCGTGTTCTTAAATGTAAGCAGTTAGACTGAAGTGTTAATTAACGTTTTTTTTTAGGGTTTTTGTTTGTTTTATTTTATTATTGTTTTATGTTTTCTTTATTTTTAAAGCTATCATAGACAAATTGTTCAATGGTTCAATAGATATTTAGCTTTTTTATAAAGAGTCAGACACTGTGGAGGAGGTGAGTGACAGGCTACGTGGTGAATGAGGTGAGAGACTGACTGAGACTGTGTGAGTTAAATTCAATATTTTTTTTCGTGTCACACTGAAGACAGTTATATTTACATCCTGATCTATAAATACGGGGCGGGGTCAGTCAGCGGTGGCTGTGGGCAAGGTGTTGGTGGAGCGGTGTGTAAGCTCTGACTGAGAGACTAAAGGGAAATACGGACGTTTGGTCACCCTAGCTAATGCTCCTCCAGCAGTGCTAGCCAGGGTTAGCAGCAGGCTACAGGCCATCTAAATACTCATATCTGAATGGCTAAAGAGCTTGCACTTAGCACAGTTAGCAGCTAATGCTAATACTGCTCAAGCCTCTGTACTAAAGAACTAAACTGAAACTCCTGTATATTGCTGTGCTTCAGAGGAGTGGCTTTACTGCTCCTTACAACCTGACTGATAAAATTCATACATACGGTGCACCGGATTATAAGACGCACTGACGATAGTGTGAAAAATACGACAATCCCAGTAAACGCAGTTGTCATAATTAACTTACAAAAATAGCTTTATATAAAATCCTGTAACAAGAGGATCAACATTTTTGCACATATGAGATAAGTAATGTCGCAGTCTGGATTGTTTGGGGATCCCAAAACACCAGAGCCAGTCTGTGAATCAATGCCTGGGCACTGAGAACATGTTTCCTTCTATTATTTAGTTATTTTTAATTCCTGGCCCACACAAAGGATCTGCTCTAAATGAAACTGCACACAGTTCAAGATAATGCACTTACACAAGAGTCCTGACTGACTGAACCTCAAACCTTTTTAGGAGAAAAAGCCATAAGGAAATAAAGAATGTAAAAAATATATATATATCTGTGTTTTACAAACTCATTTACCAGAGCAGTCATAATTCATTTCCTCAAACAAACAAACAAAAACACTTATGTTGTAATAATTAAAAGTAAAGCCAAAAAAGCTATATTTTTTATATACAGTGATGTGAAAAAATGTTTGCATCTTCATGATTCCTTTAGTTTTTTTTTCATGTTTGTCACACTTGTTTCAGATCATCAAACTAATTTAAATATTAGTCAAAGATGACACAAGTAAACACAAACTGCAGTTTTTGAATGAAGGCTTCTATTATTAAGAGAGGAAAAATCCAAACCTACATGACCCTGTGTGAAAAAAATGTTTGCCCCTAAACCTAATAACTGGTTGGGACACCTTCTGCAGCAAAAACTGCAATCAAGTATTTGCAATACTTGCAATGTCTTTTACAGCACTGTGGAAGAATCTCTTCTGTGAAGAATTGTTGTAATTCCGCCACACTGGAGGGTTTTCAAGCATGAACTGCTTTTTAAGGTCATGCCCCAGCATATCAACAGGCTTCAGGTGTTTTCAACATGTTTTCTAGCAAGCCTTAATGTTTCTCAGCAGTGTTTTTTGTTTTGGCATTCTGTCATGCAGTCAGTCCATTTTTGCCTAGTCTCTTTCTTATGGTGGGGTCATAAACACTGACCTTAAGCGAGGCGAGTGAGGCCTGCATTTCTTTGGATGTTGTTTGTGGGTCTTTTGTGACCCCTTGGATGAGTCGTCGCTGCACTCTTGGGGTAATTTTGATCAGCCGACCACTCCTGGGAAGGTTCACCACTGTTTAACACTTTTTTTGAGTCACAAAACTTTAGAAATAGCTTCATACCCTTTTCAGATTGATAGATCTCAATTACTTTTCTTCTTGTTTGTTCCAAATTTTAGTGTACTGACATGATGTGTAGCTTTTAAGTATATATTGGTCTACTGCACTTTTTCAGGCAGGTCCTTTAAAAGGTATTTCTTGATTGAGAACCGGTGTGGCAGTAATCATGCTTGGATGTTGGATGAACTCAGGTGTGATAAAATACAGTTAAGTTATATTTACCTGAGGGGGAAAAAACTTTTTCACACAGGGCCATGTAGGTTTGGATGTTTTTTTGGTACTCATAATAAAAACCTTCATTTAGAAACAGATTTTGTGTTTACTTGTGTTGTCTTTGACAAATATTAAAATTTTTTGATGATCTAAAACAGGGGTGTCCAAACTACAGCCCGTGGGCCATTTGCGGCCCGTTTCCTTTTTTGGAGCGGCCCCCGAGGTATTTTAGAAATAGAATGAAAGTTGGCCCGCTGTTAAGCAGGTTTTTATAATGTGAGATTCAAAGTTTGAACGCTAGGTGTCAGAAACGGGCCAAAGAGTCTAAAAGCGGAGAGAGTGCGCATCTCTAGCCCAGAAAAACGGGCCAAAGAGTCTAAAAGCAGAGAGAGTGCACATTTCTAGCGCAGAAAAACAGGCCAAAGACTCTAAAAGCGGAGAGAGTGCGCATCTCTAGCACAGAAAAACGGGCCAAAGAGTCTAAAAGCGGAGAGAGTGCGCATTTCTAGCGCAGAAAAAACAGGCCAAAGACTCTAAAAGCGGAGAGAGTGCGCATCTCTAGCGCAGAAAAACGGCCCAAAGAGTCTAAAAGAGGAGAGGATGCGCATTTCTAGCGAAAAAAACGGGCCAAAGAGTCTGAAAGCGGGTGCGCATTTCTAGCGCAGAAAAACGGGCCAAAGAGTCTAAAAGTTGCCTTAATTAAGGAGTTTTATATTAAGAGACATCATGAAATTAAACATCAATTTGAAAAATCTTAGTTTACACAACACTGTCAAAGATAAAGATAGTAAGTCAAGTAAAATGCTTTGTAAATGAAATAATCAGGAAAAAAAGTATTATTTAAAGTGGTATATTTCATTATTTGTTTTATTACAGAGTCTGTGGCCCGTGACTTCAAATATATTTCTCCTTCTGGCCCCCAACAAAAAAAGTTTGGACACCCCTGATCTAAAACATTGAAGAATGAATTTTTTTAAATGAAAAACATACAAAAAATTAAGAATCATGAAGGGAATACAGATTTTCACACCACACCAAACACTATAATTGGGTTAAGAACTGTCCAATACATTATTAAAAACTGGAAATCTTAAGACATTGCAAAAGCGAATGTGTTCTGCAATCAAAGTTAAAGACGGACCTTTTTTTTGGTGGTGACTTTTTTTTTGGCCAGGTAGTGTATATGGTGACTCCACACACTGCAGCTAGCTAGCTAACTTCTATCCAGGACCTTCCAATGAAAAGGAGCTGCATCTGTGGTTGAAGAGGCTACATTTAAAACTCATACAGTATTTGATCATTGGAGCTTGGATGTGTGTACCAGGTAGACCTCACAATCACACCCGAAAGGTCTGCTTCAGAACTGAGTCCTTTCTCTGGGTTAGGATGTTCTGGTGTTGTTTTACTGACAAAATAAGAGGCAAGAGCCACAACCACACAGACGGAGCTCCTCTTGTGTGGATGCCAGTGTATGTAAATTAAATGAAGCTCCTCAACACTGCTATCCTTTTGTGTTCAAGCTGAATTCTCATTTTCTTCTAATTAATGTGACATCCTGTAACTAACTGAGTATAATATCCTACTCATTCTGTATGTTTATTATCACTGTGAGTATAATCTATATTAATGATCTGCTGCTGCACCGGGTTCAAGTTCTAACACAAAGTAGACACAGTGGCTGCCTCCTTGTTGTCATGCAGATTAAGGTGGCTAGACTTCACAAACTGCAGGATAATCTGGGAAGATCATCACTAAAAATTACCCTGAAATCTGGAGACGTTTTTGTGATTGTCTGGAGGCACAATTGTGCCTCAGAATCAGCCTGATTATCCTGTGGTGTGGGCCAGGTTTTGCTTGTTTGTGTTTGTGTGTGTGTGTTTTTGAATAAAGAAGTTGAGAGTCTGTGGGTGGATCTGCTCCAGCTTAAAAAGCCCCACAGTCAGTGACAGCAGGCCTGACACCAAACTGCTTCATCACTCATCTTCATTTCATGCCTCGTAGGAGCTTTGAAATGATGCAAGAAGGTGTGAAATACAGCCGACACTTCCCCAGCCACTGAGTGTAAATCTGCTCTTAAATCTGCAAATTAGGAAATATGAGTTTCAGCTAAATTTATGCAGAGTTATGGGGATATAAATGTAAAAAAGTAGTACTCCAGTAGCTGTATGGTCCAGATTAGATGTTTTTTATTTTGTCATATTAGCAATGTTTTTTATTATATTATTATATTTATTATTATATTATATTTTTATTATATTATTGCACTTCACCTGTCAGACCTCTAATTCATCACTTTAGTGCTGAAACTGAGACTTAGTCAAGTGTAAAACTCAGCTAAAGGCTGATGTTTCCATGTGGGTCAGCCAGACGTCTTTTTGCAGCAGTTTTCTCCAGTTTCCAACAGTCTTTTGGAGGTGTAGGAAACAGTACTCACCCCTCTCTGGCTTTATCTGTAATTTCTCTAAAAATTATATTATCTAGACTTATATTTTTAATAGTAACAGAGTTCTCTGTGTTTCTGTTGCAGCACTGCTTTACTACAGACAAGTGTTTTAGAAATGAACATGCATTGCATCCATTTCCAAAGCTCAGATTATTTCCACTGCTACGAACAAGCTGTAAGCTGTCAACCAATGACTTGTTTCCAAAAGATTTTGTATATAAAAAATATATATATTTTACAATACACTTTTCTGTAGGTTTTAACAACCTACTAAACTTAAATGGCAAAAATAAACAAAAAACAAACAAACAAAAAATCTCTCTCTATATATATATTGGGGTGTTCTAAAACTTTTGACCGGTAGTGTATTATATGACATTGGCCCCATTGCAAGCCAGAGAGGCATCCGTGTATGAAGGACATGCTCATTTTAAAGATCACGTCAATTATCCCTGTGCATTTTCCCCACAGCCATTCAAATTACCATGCACTGACCTGCAATTAATCTGCAATTAGTCAGCCAATTATTCCCTAAAATGTTTGCCATGAGGCTTTAGTGTGCACCTATGGAAAATTAATGAGCTGTTTATTCATTTCCCGATTCTGAATTACCGCAGTAAAGCACTGCAATGATGGCCCAAAATCACCTGGTTAATGGAGATAAACCAGGGTTCATCATTCATTTAATGACTAAAATAAACATTTATGACAAATAAATGCTTTGTCATGCATTTAAAAGTAGACTAACACTCTTTAAAAATACTCATAGAACCAAGAGAATGTTTAAAAAACCTGCTTTTAGCTTAATAAAGAGTTTTTATATTGTTTAATATGAAATAGTTTAAAACCTTTACATTTGGCCTATATAGCACCAAATATGTTACTTTTTCAGTACTAGGGGTGGGCGATATGGCCCTAAAATAATATCACGATATTTCATGGTATTTTTGCGATAACGATACTCTTGGCGATATGACAAAACACAGATTTTTTTTTCTGATTTTTTAAGTAAAATTAATGACTTTGGACAGATATAATCTGTCTCTAGTAGATATATTATGGGAAATAAGAACAGTGCGAATTTTTATTTTGGTAAAAACAGCAAAAATGTTGTACCCTGATGTGTTAATTAGGTGTGGGTGATATGCCACGATATTTCAGGGTTTAATATCGTTCACAATATTCAAAAATGTTGTTGATATTATCGTGTACGATATGATATGGCACACCCCTATTCAGTACTATGAACAGTACTGTAAATAAACAGATTTTTGTTTGCCATACCAACAATTTTCAGATTATCAAACTAAATTTAATATCAGACAAAGATAACCTAAAAAAATACAAAAAGCTGTTTTTAAATGAAGATTTAATTAATTAAATCTTAAAGCCAACCTGGCCCTATGTAATGCTTAATTTCACCAGCCACAGCAAGGCATGACAACATGAATTAGACTAAAATGTGTCACCATGCCATTTTGGAAGGCTTTGGAACTCTATCAAATCACAGTGAGAGCTTTTATTCACAAATGGAGATCAGAGAACAGGTGAATCATCCAGGGAGTGGCTGGCCTACCAAAATTACTCCAAGCGCACATTACTGACTCATCAAAAAGATCACAAAAGATCATGATTCAACAATGAGAAAGATTCTGGACAAAATGCTATCTATGGGAGAGTTCCAAGGTAAAAAGCTGTGACTTAAAGCTCAAGCATACTTGGGTTTTGCAGCAGGTCATAATCCAAAACACACCAGAAAGTCAACCTCAGAATGGCTAAAAAAATGCTGAATAATGGTAATGCTGTGGCTTGACCTTAAACAGGCAGTTCATGTCCCTAAACCCTCCAGTGTTGCTGAATTAAAACTATTCTGCTAATAAGAATGGGGCAGAATTGTTGTTGACACTGTCTAATAGCAACCAGTTAGTTGAAAATTACATTTTCACATAGGGCCAGGTTGGTTTAGGTTTTTTTTTTTGTTTTAATTTTATAATAAATAAAATCATCACTTAAAAACAGTGTTTGGTATTTACTCAGCTTATCTCTGTTTAATACCTACGTATGGCGAAAAAAGCAAAAACAATAAAAATTTGCCTAGTTTATTTCTGTCTAAGCTTCTGTTATCATTTACTTATTCATAGCTATCAGAAAGATTCTAACAGCCAGCAGCAGTGCCAAACTCCAGAATTAAGTCTTTCTAATAGTTTATTGAAAACCTAAGAAAAGCAAATATAAGAACTCTTTCACTGGCAGTTTTACTTGCAGGCAATTCACAGGACAAACAGAATTCTCTTTCTTTCATGTAAGTTAGTGTTTATTATCAAGTTAGTTTCATGTCTGTTCTTTTGGAAAACAGCTTGAGGGATTCTAGGCATGGACTGCAAGAGTTTGCAAGGCTGAAGTTAAACCAGGCCGTGTCAAATCTTCTCTTTTGGATGGTCAGAGCATGGCAGCTTTTCAACTTCTTGTTCCTTTCCACAACTTAATTTCATTTTTTATCCTAGTTGTTTGGATTTTTCAGCGTATCTGCCAACTTTCTCATGCACATTCTGTTAAAAAGAGACAATATTTTTCAGACAGATCAATTTAATGCAATACTGAGGCTTCCCAATGCAACTTGTTTCAGAATGCTAATGAAATTCTGAGTCTGGAGTGTTGGGTGGCTTTCCAGGAGCAGCATGAGGGGGGATCTTTATTCTGAACATGCCATGTGTGAATTTTTATGTAAAATATGTGACTAGAAGAAAGTCTAGATTCTTTAAGAAGAAATGCAATGTAAACTCCTCTTATGCAAAACAATAGTGGATTGTATTGCCACTATATGGGTTAATTTTCAAAAGGCTGTAGACAAACACATATACAGAGGTGCTCTATTATAAAGATGAACCATTTAAACAGAAAAAGCTTTAATTTTCTTTTTTTTTTAGAAAACAAATACACACATATGGTAAATTGTTGTTTTTTTTATTTGTAATACAAATAAAACCCTTATCATGGTTTTAAATAGATGTTAGACTGACTAATATCCCTAAAACTACCTTCATTTTCTACATTTTCTAATTTAGGGCCACTTTAGTATGTGCTACTAAAATCTGATACATATAAGATTCGCAGTGATCCAATTCTATCTGAATGACCAAATTGGGATTTGTGCAACTTTTAGGCGACAAGATAAGGAAAAAAGGGAGCACACTGATGCCAAGCTGGATGGGAGGACAGCAGCAGTAAGTGAAGGGTTGAGTGGTGAAAAAGCGAGGTAACAGAGCTCGGAGTGATGCCTCTGTTCCAATAATATTAGAAGGCTTGTGTAACAAAGAGGCGCAGACGGGAGGCGGACGTAAAAGCGGGTAAGACAGGATTTATTAAATAACAAATAAACAAACAAACAAATAAGGAATAAACGGGGAAATATAAATACAGAAACAAACAGGGAAAATAACCAAGAACTAAATCTAGACAGATAATAACTAAACAGGGCTGGGGATATATATATATATATATATACAAGGAAATAAATATATATATATATATATATATATATATATATATATACAAGGAAATAAACTAAATAAACAAGGAAACAAACTAGAGAAATAAACAGAGAATAACTAATAAACAAAGAACTATGGGACGTGGAGATAAACTACTAAGAATGTGGCAAGACAAACAACGACAGACCGCAAAGACCGACAGCAAACATAGACTAACAGGTACTATTTATACTAACATGAAACAATGAACACCTGGGGAAAGGGCGGAGCTACAAATTACAGACACGTGACGGAAAAACACAGGAGAAACACACTAGAAAACGCTGAAAAACAGGGAAACATAGCGAGGGCATGACAGCTTGTGTCTCAACAGTGTGTTAGAAAGTGTTTCTTATGAAATGGATGGACAAAGCTACAAATTGTGGCTGCAGCTTTAAATGAAAATAAATAATCCAAGTGATAAGTTTAGGGGCAGACTGAACCCATTCAAAGTTTTTTAGATTCTGGTGAGGATGAAACTGAAACTTCATGTGAAACGCTGCTTTACTGTGCATGCATGTCAGTAACACAACGTGTTCAAACAGATGTCTGATATGGGTCGCATTAAAAAACAAATAAACATCAGATTTGGTCAGAAAATTTGGGATTTGTACATTTTTATATGCCTTGTGAACACCTAAATGCACATAAAATATTTTCATCAACCCTCTCACTCATCATGTCATGCAACCAAACTAAAATACACAATAATGTACAAGTTATAATTTCTCATGCACACTGATCACCATCTTTTAAAGAAGATTTTTAACATAGTTTTTTTTTTTACTTTTAAACAGAGCACAAATTAGCCATTTATATTAGGATCAGAATTCTGCTCACAATAAAATCTGTGCATACAATTTACTACCTTCCCTCAGAGATATAACTTCATGTAGTTTATGGGGCATGCCCACTTCCCCTTGTCCTTACCCATGTCATTCACTGGATTCAATAAGGGACCCATCCCAGTGATTCACACTCTGCATCCCATTTATTGGCGAGTGCTGTTTTCTACATCAACCTCACACATTTGCATGGGACCTTGTAAAACATCATTCATCAGGTGGGTCACCTTGTACTGAGCCTGTTTGTCACAACCTCTCTCTCTCTCTCTCTCTCTCTCTCTCTCTCTCGTCTTATCACTTACCACCACTTACCTATCTCACCATCTAAATCTTTTTGTCTTCTTCTTTCAGTGTCTTAAACTGTTGTTATATACACATATGTATGTAATATGTATGTACAACACATATAACCACTGAATAATTTATTTATAAAGCAAAACTTATATGTTTACTTTGGTGTGTTTTTTTCTCTGTTTTGGTTAGTTCCCCTTTCACTTGTTAAAGCACAGTTATGATAGGAGACAGCCACATGCTATTGTTTTTCTTTATACCAGAAGACATTGAGCTGCTCAAACATGTCATCATTTGAGATGTAAATGCATCCAGAATTTGTAAATCTTCATGGAATTGATCATGTTTTGATCAATTTTTTTTAAACGTCTTTAAAAAGACTTCAAATCAATTCACACTAAAGTTTTCTTTTCATTAATAGTTCGAGTGTATATTAGTTGGAAGTATAAAACATTTGATAACAGATCCCTCATAACTACAGACCAGAGTAATGCACACACATCATACACCTATCATATCAAACAGCAGAACTTCCCATATCTACCCAGCACATTAGCATTAATTAATCTCAGTTAGCCTCCAAGCTAAGCCATTCACACCAGGTATTCCAAGAATATTCCTAAACTGAAACAGTTTTGTGAAGAGGATTGATCCAAAATGCCTCCTGACTGTTGTGCAGATTTGATCTGCAACTACAGGAAACGTTGGTTGAGTTTTTTTGCTGCCAAAGGAGGATCAACCAGTTATTAAACCCAAAGGTTCACATACTTTTTCACCATGCACTGTAAATGTTAACATGTTGTGTTTAATAAAACCATGCAAACATATAATTATATAGAACACATTTCATGACCAATTTATGCAGAAATCCATGTAATTCCAAAGGGTTCACACACTTTTTCTTGAACTGTACTCTCTGTTAGTTACGTGTCAAATAAAGTGATACAGCATGTATCTAACCTGAATACCACCTCCTTTCACCACATACACACACACACACACACACACACACACACACACACACACACACACACACACACAAACACACACACACACACACACACTCACACACACACACGCACACACAGTTCAGGGTGAGGATGCTAAGTGCATGTGGCTGCTCTGGAAGCTGGTGTGACGCGGCTTATCAGCAAAGGTAACAGATCCGTGGGATCAAAGCCCACCAACAGTGACAAGCTGACATAGCTTTTTACACAGACACACATCAGTGTGAGTTGCCTCACCTACTAAACACACACACACACACACACACACACACACACACACTTAAAAATAAAGGTACTTCAAAGAGTCCTTTGAATGATATCATAGAAGAACCACTTTTGCATGGTGTTAAAATAGGGTCAAAAGTTTTTAGAACCAAACGTATATTCCATAACCAAGTAATTTCAATTCATATTATTGATATCAAGAATGTTTTAATTATGTTTCTAAACAGAATATTTAATATTAAACTTTGAGTTTAATATTCCGTTTTGTGTTTTACCCTCATAAGAAATCTGTATACGCTTTCAGTATTTTTTTTTTTGCTCAGTTGTGCTTCTCTCTATTTGCACGTTTGTTCAGTTATGACCCTGTATTTGTGGGTGGGTGGGTACTAGTCGGTCATTGGCTGCTGAACAATAAACCCCGCCCATTGAGGTCATTCCACCCGCTCACAGCAGCATAATCTGCAACTTTTTTATTTTATAACATGAGTTTTTTTTTTTTATTATTTTTATTAACTGGTCTGAAAAGCAAATTTAATGTTTATTATTGTAAAATACAAAATTGTATACAAAATATAAACAAACCAAGTCTTAAAAAATTTGGACCCTATATTTACTTACACTTTCAATTATTTGTTTCTTCCATGTTTGGTCAGTTCATATTAAATGGTTACTGATTAGAGGTTAATATCACCAATATTTTTGAATATCGTGAATGATATTATACCCTGAAATATTGTGCCATTTCACCCACCCCTAATTATCACATCAGGGTACTACTTTTTTGCTGTTTTTAGTAAAGGAAAAATTCACACTGTTCTCATTTCCCATTATATATCTACTAGAGACAGATTATATCTGTCCAGTATCATTTATTTTACTTTAATCCTGGATATATGGAGATATATGGTGTGCATTATTAGTATCATGACATTCTGGATCTTTGACTTCTGTTACAAATCTGATAAAATTCTTGTATTTTTAATATCTGTAATATTAGTGGTGTGCCACTAATCATTTTGTATTTAATAATAAAATGTAATTTTTAATTTTTTAATTTTTAATTCAGTGTTTTGTCATATCGCCAAGAGTATCGTTATCGCAAAAATACCATGGAATATCGTGATATTATTTTAGGGCCACATCGTCCACCCCAAATACTGATTATACAGCAGTTATAACTATGCTAGCACAATATTCCAACAGCCTTTCTAACCTTACTATGAGCATATGTGGGGACATCACATAGCTAACTAACTAACTTAGTAACTAACTAATTAACTAACTAACTAAGTAACTAAGTAACTAACTAACTAACTAACTAGCTAAACATACCAATCAAGTTCCAGAGAAGAGTAGCTGCATCTGTGGTTAAAGGCGCTAAATTTAAAACTCCCACCCAAACATCCAGGCGTCTGCTCTGACCAATCTTGTGAGTATTGTTTTGACCACTTCACTTAAGCTACATAGTACAGTCAAAAACAGTGATGATAGAGATGCTGCTCTTACTGTTACAGTTGGGGAGCATCAGTGTTTTTTAAAGCTAATATTTTAGCGTAGTTAAGAGTTAATCTTTAGCCAATCCATTAGCCGATATGTTTGGTATGAGTTCATAAGCAAGTGTGCAGATGTGGGGCTTAGTGTAAGACTTTTCTGAAATAGATGTTTCCACAACAATGAGAGAAAGAATTAACTCTGCAAAAGTCAGCACCCACTGCTACGCAACAGAGGTTTATACCCAGTGGTATGAAATAGTTTGGGCACTCCTGATCATTTTTATGATTTTTCTTTATAAATCATTGGTTGTTTGGATCATTTCAGGTAAATATATCATATAGCAGATGAGACATTTAAGAAGTGATATTAAGTTCATAGGATTTACAGAAGCTGTGCAATATTTTTTTTAACTAAATTAGGCAGGTGCATAAATTTGGGCACTCTTGCCGTTTTATTGATTTGAATACATTTAGCAATAATTTTTGGAACACAAATTTTGTTTGGTAAGCTCATTGACCCTTGACCTACAAACACCAGTCAATCCAATTATGATAAAGAGCTAAGGAGTTAAGGAGCCAATTGCAAGTTTTTCACCTCTTTGCATTTTTTCTGAAGAGTGACAACATGGGACCATCAAAACACAACTTTCAAATGACCTGAAAACAAAGATTGTTCAACCTCATGGTTTAGGGGAAGAATACTAAGAGTTTCCACTGTGAGGAACATATTGAGGAAATGAAAGACCACAGGCCAGATTAGAAGGATGGTGAGAACAGTCATAGTCAGTCCACAGAGCAGCACCAAAGATGGAGTCACTGTGCATTGTTCAGCTCTAAACACTAAACACTGCTCAAAATCTACTAAAGCATTCATGCAGAGGAACAAATACAATGTTCTGGAATGATAATTTCAGTCTCCAGACCTGAATATTATTAAAATATATGGTGTGATTTAAAGCGGGCTGTTCATGATCAGAAACCATCAAACCTGACTGAACTGGAGATGTTTTCTAAAGAAGAATGATCCAAAATACCTTCAACCAGAAGTCAGAATGTCATTGGAAGCTATAGGAAGAGTTTAGAGGCTGTTATTTCTGCAAAAGGAGAATCTACTAAATATTGATGTATTTTTTTCTGTTGAGGTTCCCAAATTTATGCACCTGCCTAACTATGTTTAAATATTATTTCACACTTTCTGGAAATCCTATAAACATCATTACACTTATCAAATATCACTGTGTCCATCTGATATATGATATATTTAACTGAAATTGGGTGTCCAAAACCTTTTCATACCACTGTACATTTAACCTCCAACCTCTAGGGGGCACACCAGCAAGGTTTGGAACAGTACACATGAAATTTATCAGCATAAGCTGATTTTGTTTGACAAGACGCTGGTTTTCTACAAATACTACAATGAGTATGTGAATAAAATCATTTGAGTTTCAGTTGGTAAACCTGGCTGCTATTTCTGGTTGTCATAACTTTCTGGTAAATGTGAAGGAATAAGCAATAGATGAAAAAAATAAATTATTAAAGAAAGCGGTAGACTTGACATTAGTAAATGAACAAGGCATCATTTACAGTATTGGAATGTGTCAGAAGACTACTTTTGAGCACACTGCATGACAAATCTCATTTACATTCAGTTTTCGTTTATATATATCGACATACTATATGTTTGAGTCAGCAATTCTGTTTGTTTTAATGTCGATAAAACACCAACACAAATTTAAATCATAATGAAATCTCTTCTTCTCTTCCAACAAACACAAATGTGTTATTGATCTGCACTTCTAGCAGAAATTCTCTGCTTGCTTTAACGGTCTGCAAGTGAGAAATTAAAGCATATAAAATAACACACTTCTATTGTTTCTGTCATTGATAACAGTGACTTATAACCAGGGAGTGAATTACAGCTGGGATTGGGAGGGGGTCTAACCCCCTTAAATAAGATGTGAACCCCTCCAAAAGGGGAAAAAACAATAGTTTGGGGGACCAGGTCTTATTACATTGTTGACGTTTCTTGGTCTTACTCTTTTGTAATGTTTAATTCTTCCGTGCACTTGCAGTTTCTATAGATCTGCTGCTCATTCAGTGTATTTTACACATCATTGTTTACAGAGTCGTTGAAAATCACTTTCTATGCTCTGCTCTTCTCCTAAAGAGTCTACCCTCTGGTGATGCCAACAACATGCATCACTATTGGGCAAGAGTTCAGTACATTGCTAGTAATATAAGCAAACACCAAGGACAAATTTAGACAAAAAAGAGAAAAGTCCTCCACTGGGTCTTTATTTAGGTAGAACCTGCACTATTCATAGCGCTATGTGTAAGTAGTTGTTTTTTTTATCATGTTTTTTATTTTTTTTTTTTACATTTTATTGCCTTCAGTAAAACACTTACACAAAAAATTAAATTGTAGTTTAAATTGAATTTACCATTCCACCTTAAAAGCTGCTGTAGTGACACACAGGCTTCAGGCAGGAAGTGTGTTTAATTAGGGGCTTTGAACGTCAGCTTTTGAGGTGGAACAGGATTCTTACAAGAATATAGGTGTAGTTATGTGTTTGTAATTTATGCACAACATTAGTAGAAGTATATAAATCCCTTAAAACACTAAACATCTATTACAGGCTCAATGTAACGTGTGCCATTTTAACCCTCCTGTTTAGTAAATTTGTCAGGAACAGCAATGGTGTTCCCGTGTCAGTTTGACCCAGTGCATGTTTAATTATCCAAAAGATAATCCAAACAAGCAGTGTGAATATTTCATTACTAACTCCAGTACTTATTATTCTATCAATATTTAATGCTTCTAACAGGTAATGGTTCAATCAGGATAATTCACTTCAATTCATCTTCAAACTTTTTTTAATTTTTAACTACTTTATTACTTTTGAAAGACCAAAATAAAAAACACATTTGTTTTACATAACAATAAAACATAACATTGCAATTTTGTTTTAGTTTTTGTTTTACAGGGTTTGGTAGCAAATATGTGAGATGAACCATTTTCATATGTTACACTAATTTATGATTATACTAATTAAGGCAAGCAGAGGAAGTTTCATACTGAAAAAATACTTTTAACTATTTTTCCTATTTTTTTTACGGCGCCCCTGAAGGAATGTGGTGTATTTTTTTTTTTTTTTACATAAAAATTGGTGAGCACCAGATAATGGGAGCTAGCAAGCTATAGTTTAAACCGGCATATGTTCCACAGAGAAATAATGTTGCTAGCTAGCTAGGTTAGCTAACGTTAACTATAACGTTAGCTAGGTTAGTTCATGTTAACTACTTTATTTCGGTGGTGAATGTTTTAGCTAACTTTAGCTAGGTTAGCTAATGTTAACTGCTTTATTTAAGTGGGGAATGTTTTAGCTAACTTTAGCTAGGTTAGCTAATATTAACTGCTTTATTTCAGTGGGCAATGTTTTAGCTTTTGTTAGCTACGTTAACTAATGGTAACTACTTTATTTAAGTGGGGAATGTTTTAGCTTGGTTAGCTAATTTTAAATGCTTTATTTAAGTGGTGAATGTTTTAGCTAACTTTAGCTAGGTTAGCTAATGTTAACTACTTTATTTAAGTGGGGAATGTTTTAGCTAATTTTAGTTAGGTTAGCTAATATTTACTGCTTTATTTCAGTGGGGGAATGTTTTAGCTAATGTTAGCTAGGTTAGCTAATGTTAACTTCTTTATTTAAGTGGGGAATTTTTTTGTCAGGTAGCCAAAGGTAGCTTTAAGCCACACACACACCAAAAACAGAGCCTACTTTCACCCAAGCCTACCATATATTGTACAGAGAGCAATGAAAGCCTTAAAGCTAAGCCAACTTAGCAAGCATTAGGTTAGCTAGCTATATCCTTGCAAAAGCAGCCTACATTAAATCACAAATGGCAGCTAAATAAATACGATATTGATAACTGGATGGAGGATTACATAGCTGTCTGTGAAGTCAGGTACAGAAAAGTAAATATATTAAGTAAGTGGTGCTCACCACTTAGTATTTGGTGCTCACCACTTAGTAATAGGTGCTCACCACTTTGTATGTGGTGCTCACCACTTAGTAAGTGGAGAAACCGAAAATGTGAACAACCTAAAATTTTCATACACTGATACTGACATAAATCTTCATATACTAATGAATTAGTTGCTCAAATATGAGTAGTTCTGCAATAAACTCAAATCATGCTATTTGAAGGTATAGGAAAATACATTTTTAAGACTTTTTAAGACAAAAATACCAATATTATATTTACAGCCTTTACAGCAAGTTTGCGAATGTAGTTTGTTTTAACAAACCAATATTTTAAGCAAAACAAACTTGCATATTAAAAATTAACACTATAAAAGGCAAAATGTAAAAATACATGCTAAACTGTGTTTACTATCTGTAACATTTTTAAACCTATCAGGGGACAGATTTAAGACAGGTTATTGTAAATTAAGACCTTATTTTTTATTCGTTTTTGTTTTTTGTCAAATATGAACAACATTTTTAGGCAAGAAAACAAATGAGAGATTAAAGTTTTTGTGTGGCCTATGCCAGATTATGCATGGTAGCAACCAATAGCATTGTGTGTGTTTTGGCAGGATTGACTAGCTGTTTAATTTGCCTCTGTTTTTTAATATTGTGTATGTACTGCATACATTATAGTAAGCAAAAAAGAGACTGTAAGGACAGTAAGACTTCAGTTCGCACTTTGCTTATAATGGTTAGAACATCTTCCTATTGATTATGTTGATATGAGTATGAAAGGCACAAAAGGCATAATGCTCTAGCTCCTGTTACCTTTGAGCTTAATGTACCAATGGCAGGCATAAGAATGTCAAGCAGGCAAAAACAGCGACCATCCTGCGTATTTTACATTTTTCAGCTTTTTATACCCCGTGATTCATGAATTCAGAGAGCATTTCTCAGCTATAAGCCACGAACTGACCTGTGATTATAACCCCAATCGCATTTTAATAAGTTATCCAACAGCATTATAATACAGGCTTTGTTTTAGCCTACAAAATAATGCAAACAGACAGATAGTGATCCACAGTGCAGCCTGAGCACTGAGAGTACGTCACCTCCACTTCATCTTTGCCAAAGTAATATCAATATGTGAGACTGGAGAAGAAGATAAGGCTTCTTTGAGGCACAAAGATTAAATGAAAATACCCTATAAATATTTATACACACAGATGTGCCAAAACATTATGTCCACTCACTGATGAAGCAAGTTTTTGTAGATAATGGCATGCACATTCAATGCAGGAATAATGAACAGGCTTGAAACTTTGAGTGACTCTGACAAAAGGAACTTGGTCAGAATATCTCTGAATTTGCAAGGTTAAGAGGTGCTCTTGATTAACAGTAATGACAATGTGTTGGATCCAGGCTCTTCAGGGTCAACAATTCCAATTACATCTGGGCCAAACTAATAGAAGTTGTACTGTGCTTGCAGTTTTTACTTGATTCACCCTCTGCTTGTCTTAACAAACTCTCTGCTAAATTCTATTAAAACTCTTGTCTGTATTTGGTCATTTTAGTACTTAGTAAAGTGCTACTCTAATCTGACCATTTTTTTAGTAAGGAGCAATCTAATTAGTTATTTTTAGTCCAGTAATCAGATTAAAGTTACTTATCCACTGTGCATTACTTTTTTGTCTTTGTCATTTTCCTTAATAAAAAGATATTTCTGATTTCTTGGGGAGTGACGTCAAACCTACGCGACAATTACGTGACTCACGCAGAATACCACGCAGTGCCACAAACAAACACTGGAGGGAGATGCACATTTTCTTGATGGGAATAAAGGCACTAATTTGAGTTTTAATCAGCTAAAGATTACAATATCAGGGTTGGTTGTTCACTCTGTGCTGCGACAAAGTGCAACCTAGCTTCAGAAACTAAAGAATCTGAAGAAACTTTTAGCGTCTCAGCAGCACAGTAAGACTTACAGAGCAAAGCTTCTAGTAAACTGAGTATTAGACGTGTTCCTCTGATATTATAGCATTAAACTGCATGTATATGATTTAGGATAACAGCTATGGTTAACAGCTATGGAAAATAGTTTAGTATTAGGAGAATTCTAAATTATAAGCAGTAATTATAAGAGTACTGTGTATTATTTATGTGAGAGCAAATTATATTATATCAAAACGATGGGGGGAAGTAACTAACAAAGTAATTTGTAATCTAAGTTTTAAAATCAAGTAATCCATAAAGTACCTTTTTGAAGGAGTAACTATGCCATTACTGGTGAGGACTCTGAGGAATAGTGATTTTTTATAATTAAATCTTCATCAATGTGCATTTAAATTCCTGCCCATACCTCCTGCAACACCTGTAGACGAAGACACACTCCTGAGCAGAAACCACTGTGACACTGCCACATTTTGGGACCAGTGATTTCATAATGATTAATAGGTAACACTATGCATAAATTTTGTGTTCATTAACAGGAAGTGGTAAGGAGGATTGCCAGGGTTGTAAAAAGTTTGCTCCATGAATCTATACTTCTAAGGATTATATCCTTCAAGCAGGTTTTTCTCACTTTTGTTCATGTGGCTGGACTATTCATGGAGCAGTGGAGTGTTTTTCTGGGGAGATAAATGCTTTTTGTATTTTGCTGTTCGCTCTATTTTTATGGGTACTTTTTTAGAGATATTATTTTGCATTGGTGAGCAATTATTTTTATTTTTTTTTAGGATATCAAAGGACCTTTGTGACAAGCTATATGGATCTTGGACACTTCTGTCTGATTTTTTTTTGTTTGTTATTTTTGGAACTCATGCTTTGTCAGAAATTCCGGTGGGAGAAAAGTATATTGTGTAAAATTCAAAATTTGTATCTATGTAAAAACTGAAATAACTTCACCAGCAGTGTCTTTTCAAGTATTTGTGGAAATCTTAATTTTTACATCTACCCACCTTGGTCGAGTTCTGCTGTGCAGAAGGCAGACTTTTCATTCAGCTTCTGCAACTGCTCAGTCTCTGGGCTTACTGGCTCTAACAGGGAGCTGGATCACTACAGAGAGAACACAGGGGCTACAACTACAGCTGCTCTGTCACCTGCCTTTGCCTTAACCCACTCTCAGTGACGGACAGGCAGAGGTGGCGGCACAGGCTTGCTCCTGTCACATCAGCGGTGCTTCACTACGCTCTCTTTTACACATACTGGAATCTCTTCTTTTCAATTTCACACAGTTACAGTCTCTTTTCCACTAAATGTCACATAATTGTTCTCTATCATCATCATGGTCTGTTAAGTAACTTCATAGATTATCTGCACCGATCTGCACACTGGACTACCGGTTGAAACCTCACTTAAAGGAGAACTCTTTTGTTTGAAATGAACTTGCGGTAGAGTGAAATAGGATAACGAGTACAAACTTTTGAAGAATAGCCCACCTCCATTCATCCACAGCATTGTGATGCTGCCACCACCATGTTTCACAGTAGAGATGGTGTGTTCATGGTAATGAGCAGTGTTACTGTTCTTGCCACACATTGCTGTGTTCCTACATGGCTTGTTGCAAACTGTAACTGCAAAACTTCTTAGATCTTTCTTTCAACAATGTTTTTCTTCTCACCACTCTTCCATTAAGGACAGGTTTTTGAAGTGCATGACTTATAGTTGTCCTGTGGACAGATTCTCCCACCTGAGATGTGGATTTCTGCAGCTCCTCCAGAGTGACCATGGGCATCTTGGTTGCTTCAATGACAAGCGCTCTCCTTGCTCGATCTGTCAGTTTGGGTGGACCAAGTCTCGGTCATGTCTTGGCTTTGAGTTGTAGAATACTTTTTCATTTTTGGATGATGGATTAAACAGTGCTCATTGGGATGCTCAAATTTGAGATGTTTTTATAACCTAACCCTGCTTTAAACCTCTCAACTTTAGTGAGTTCTTTAGTCTTCATGATGCTGTTTGTTCAATAGTGTTCTTAAAAACCACCGAGGCCTTCACAGAACAGGTGTATTCATACTGAGACTAAATTATACATTGCTGGACTCTTTTATTTAAATAATTCAGTGACTTCTGAAGGCAATTGATTGCACTGGATTTTATTTAGGGGGTTCAGACTTTTCAGATTTTATTTTTTAATAAAAAGCTTAAAGAGCATGTATCATTCTCCTTCCCCACCACAATTATGTGCTACTGTTTTTGGTCTATCACTTAAAATCTCAATAAAATACATTTAGGTTTGATGATTTAAGGTGACAAAATGTAAAAATATTTAATGAATATGAATTTTTGCGAAAGACTGTAGATGGAAACGGCAACAGATCAGTTTATGCACACCTCATGAAACCAATGAATGAGCCCATGAATGCAGGAAGGTATACATGCGTTTTAAAGCATAAACACCAAAAATAGACCAACAGTAAAAGGCTGTTTGCAGGGATATAATAGGATATAAAGTGGTCTTTATATTGCAGCACTCCTGAGAGAATTGGGGTGTTAACAAGCGAAAGGCGGGAGGCAGCACATTGTGTTGATATGAAGAAAAGCAGCACTCACCTTTCCTGAGGCTGAAGCTCCGTGATCCAGAGAAAGCCTGCAGGAGAGAGGAACATAACGAGAAATCAATGCAGCTACTGTGGCATGCAAGTGCTCGGGTACAATTCAGAACGGTCAATACGCCTTCGCTGGTGAAATATATCTTCTAGATGGAATGAAACGTGGTGTTGATAAAGCTATAATTATATTGAGCAGATTTCATCTTTTGACCACCGTGTAAAACAAAACCTACTGACTGTGAGATTTTCTCCAGCGATTTCCCAGCTTGAACGCAAGGCATGCGCAGTACTCGTAAACTGGCATCTATCATCCTGATTAATGGGTCTGCATATAGATATAATACACCCTGTGCTGTACTCTTTCAGCAGTCTATGTGGGGGGCTCAGTAATGAGCTTCCCTCTGCAGCAGTGATGAGACAGGAGCATTAGGAAGAGTGGGTGTAGTCCTCTGGGCTCGTGGCTTCGTCTGTGTAGGTGTTCTTCACTCCAGCAGAGCCAAGCAATAACCTGATAAACAGCCTTTTATAAAATGCCACCTTGCATTTTCTGCTGGCCTGAGAGTGCAGCGCTATAGCTGGACCTCCACCGGCCAACCTCCATTAAAGCTAATGATAAGCGCCACAGCGCCGGACAGGGCAGATAGGCTTCAGCCAGTCAGAACCAGTTACACACACGCAGACTCGCATAGAGACAAATATAAAAGCACATGAACACACAGAAATCCTATATAAGATAAGCCTGTATACACTCATGAACTGTACATCACCTTTACCTTCATACCAGCATCAATCCACTCAGGTAAGGATCAGATCACACAAGCCTCCTGAGAAAGCTCCTGCCCAATTTAGTCTACTATTCCACAAGCATTCTATAGGATACATTTCTGTTCTTTCTGAGTGTGTGTGTGTGTGTGTGTGAGTTTATTCCAGCATTTTACCTGCTGATGTATATACACTTTAAAAAAAAAATAAATAATACACCCTGATTGCTGCAAAAAATCTTTTTATTTGTATAGGGTATTTTTTTCGATAAAAAGGCTCTCAGATTCTGTCTTGGATAGTGTACCTCTTGGTGAGAGATCACTGACTCTAGATTTGCATCTATGACTCACTCCAAGTTTCAGATGTATTCATCAGACAAATATAAACATTACCACAAAACTCACACATGTCCCACTGGCTTCTGTCAGTCTCTATTTTGATGTTGAGTGGGTCATTTTTTTTCCTTTCCACTAAACATCAGTGTGTAGTCATTCCCTACAGGCTATTTTCCCTATGGGTGTTCATATGTATTAAATTTTTCAGTCTAACTTAATTGACATCATAGTGTTTTATACTCCTGAAGACTTACTCTCATAACACATCTAACATATTAACTACTTCCTCATTCCCTTCCCATTCTTTTCTCCTCTGTCTCTTTTTTTGTGAATATGTTGAATGATATTATGTTGATTAATAAAACTAGTAGTTTAGGTAAAATAACACTATTGAGGTTATAGAATTAATTTTTTTTTTTAAATTAGTGTAAACAGAATTGTTTTAAAAGATAAACCTACCTATCTCAATTGTACTTCGCTTATGGTGTTTCATAGACAAATTCTAAAATTCTGACTTGTTCCTTAGCTCTGAATTACTGGGCAAAGCAAATAACACAGGAACGAACTGCCATGTTGTTCCTAGCATTGTTAGTTCTTGTCTGATGAGACATGTCTGCTTCAGCGCTGCCTGTGGGCGGTTGCGAGCCATGGAATGTTTCCACCAGATTGCAATTCCTTGACATGCTCTTTTGCAGGACTCATCAATAATCCAGCATTTGGGTGATAACCCGGATTGTATCCAAAAAAACATAAAACCATGGCTGATCAAATCATGCCAGAATGTTTCCACCAGAACTGCTTGTGGCCACAATAAATTACTGTGGTCTAAAACCATTTGTTTCAGATTCATTGTCCAACCCCTGTACATAGATTCATTATGTTTCAGCAACTCCTTCTTGGTGCATTAATTTTTAGGGCAATGAATGAAACTATTAGCCAGCATAAATATTAGTACACCCTTGTGAAAAAGAAGTATACTTAAGTTATGTTATTTTGGAACCAATAATTTGTACTTAATTACTACTTATTTGTAATTAAAATGATATCAATTTGCACTAAATTCATATTGAGTATACCAGTCGTATGTTATTTTCACCTCTATTTAATATAATTTAAGTATAATTGTGTGAGTTGTCTGACTGAACATTAAAAATGTATTAAAAATGTGAATAAAATATAGATTTAACATCACATTCATTTTGAGGAGTGTATAAAAACTGGGGAAAACAAAAGCAATATATCTCAATGCTACAAGTTTTTTTCAAAGGTCTTTTACCGACACTAAAGTAACTAAAGTAAACTTTTTAGGTATAAATTTAACACATAAAAGTTCATTATCACAGTTTTAATTTGTCAACACAAAATTATTGTTTTGTAGCAAATTTGACTAAAGTAGAGTTTTATTGCAGAAATATCGACTCCTTTAGACTCATTTAGTAAAAGTATAGTTTTATCATAAAAAAAACTGTTTTATAAAATAATACTAAGCATATATTTTTACTATGTACATCACCAGTATAAAACCAGCACAGCCAAATAAAGTTTACTTTTTCAAAGTAGAATGAAACACAGATTAAGTAGGTAAAAATGTAAGTATAAGTAAAAAAGTGTACCTGAATTATTGCGCATATAGTTCAAGTACACTATTATTATGTTTATATATAGATTTTTAATGTTCAGTCGGACAGCTCACACAATTATACTTAAATTATATTAAATAATGGCGAAACTAACATACGACTGGTATACTCAATATGAATTTAGTGCAATTTTTTCATTTTAATTCCAAATACGTAGTAATTAAGTACAAATTATTGGTTCCAAAATAACATAACTTAAGTATACTTCTTTTTCACAAGGGCATGCCATAGTGTGAGATCATTTTTGCTGGCTGCTAAACTCTATAATGAGTCACCTTATGGCCAGGGCACGTCAGATCCCCATCAGATCCCCAGCTGATGGACTAATCATTTAATGAGGCCCATGACACTGAGGCATAATGTTGCCATGGCTATTTTGCACTGTTCCTCCCAACACCCTAGATTTATTCAGTTTTATCATCATAATGCAAAAGCTATTGAATTATTTATTAAACGTATCTTGTGGTGTCTCACAGAGTTCTATACTTAATCACTTTAACATTTTATTAGCCTTTTCTATGCTATATAAGTTCATTAAAGTTATTATAAAGGTAAAAGATACAAGTAGAGCTGGGCAATATGACAATATAAATCAATATGTATCAACAATAAGCACATTAAAGATATCTTCGGTGCTTGAAGAATACTGACCCAACTGTACATTTCATTACAGTTAGTGTAATAACTCTTGATTAAATAAATGATGTGCAGCAAAAACTATTACAAATTATAAAAATGCATATATTATACATGAAAGAACATTTAAACAGCAGTCTTTTAGAATGTGCCACTGCTAATGCATTTTGTCTGTCAAAATATTGCAATAACATATGTGTTATGTGACATATACAAATATTGAGCACATGACCCTGTGTGATTGTCAAACCAAAACCTGTAATCTGTGTTCCCACCCATCTTGTTTGTATCCCCACCCCCTCATTACTGGTCCCAGGTGTTCCTCATCATGTATATAAGTCGCTTTTGTGTGCTTGCTATGCCTTGAATGATGTTTTTTCAGTTAATTCCAGTTTTACTGCCAGCATGTCTTTTTTATCAGTTATCCAAGTCTTGTTTATTAGTTTTTATTTTGCATTGCCCATGTTTATTTTCTGTTTCTTTGCTTTATTTATCTATTTCCGTTATAATAAAATATACCTACATTTACATCCATTCTCTCACCCTTCCATTTGTGACAACTAGCTATTCTACTGGTTTTGTGCAATGAGTTTCTGCGTGTCACGCGGCCGTGTTCTCCTTCCACGCTACCTGACTCCATTTCCCAAGATCCCATGAACAATAACGTCAACAACACACGCTCACCTTCACCCAATCATGTTACGCTCCGACGCTCAGACTCACCTGTGTTCTGAGTTAGTTCCGGTTCATTCCCCTCTAGCTTCCTGTATTTAAGGCGGCCGCTTGTAAACAAACTCCGCGAGGTATTGTTAACTCATGTTACATACTAAGCGTTTTCCTGTGTATTGTTTTTGCCTTCTCGTTACGACCCTGTTTTCGGATTATCGGTTTATGTCTTTTGTTTTGCCCTTTCTGGATTTGATGTATGGTTGGACTGTTTCTCGGTTACGAACTCGGACTGTATTTTTGACTACGTCTTCTGTCATCGGTGAGATCTTTGTTTGCCTGGCTATTCTGTTAGCAGTATCTGTTAGCTTTACTGCTAATAAACCTGTTTGTATTTTAACTCGGCTCGCGTCACTCCTCACTACCTGGCGTTTCAGAATACCTCGCCTGAAGTGATGGCCGAGTTTAATGATCTCCAGCAGGCAGTCGGGAATCAGGGGAGGGTTCTCGAACAGCATAGCCAGCTTTTTGAGAGCCTTGCTAACACCGTTACTGCTCTTACTACCCAGCAGTCAGATCAACACTCTCAGCTAGCTCAGATAACTGCTAGCCTTCAGGATATCGCTACTCAGCTTGCCCAGCTGAGAGTGGCCACTCCAGCTAGCCTAGCCTCTGCTAACCAGGCCCCGGTTAGCTCTCCTGCTATCGCTCCCTCGGCAGCCGCTTTTCCGGTAAGCAAACCTGATAAATATGATGGTTCTCCAGATTTATGCAGAGGCTTTCTCTTGCAGATGTCACTATTTTTTGCTAATTCAGCAGTTAGTGCCGACGCTGCGCGTATTTCGTTTTTTATATCTCGTCTCACCGGCAAGGCTTTGGATTGGGCTACTGCTATTTGGCCTAGTATTGAAAATAGCCCATACGAGCATTTCCTCAGGGAATTTAAGTTGGTTTTTGATCACCCGCATCATGGACAATCTCAGGGAGAGTTATTGGTTCAGTTACGTCAAGGAAACCGACCCGTGTCTGATTTCGCTCTCGAATTCCGTACTTTGGCTGCTGGTAGTGGTTGGAATGAACCAGCTCTACGCGTGATGTTTCGAAATGGACTCAGGGCTGATGTTTTGGCCGAATTAGCTTGCAAGGATGATGGGCTGCCTTTGGATGAACTTATATCTTTAGCCATCAGACTTGATCAGCTCAAACAGAGCTCAGTACCTGGCCGTAGAGCTGCTGCTACTTCTCCTCGTTTTGCTACGCCACGCGCATCTGGATTTACTCCACGGACCACACGCAGGGATGAGGAACCCATGCAAGTAGACGCTACCCGTTTGTCAAAAGAAGAAAGAAAGCGACGATTTCAAGCTGGATTATGCTTCTATTGTGGCAGAGCAGATCATGTGTTGCGAGATTGTCAGCTTTGCCCCTCCCGAGTTCAACGCCAAGATACTTCAGGCTCGTCCTACGGTGGGCTCTCCCATGGTTATCATGGCAACCCGGACCGTCCATATGAGCCATCTGCTACTAACTCGGGAAAGCGTGTGGAGAGGATTCCACACGCTAAAGGGGTAAGCCGACTTAGTCCTGATATGTTTTCAAGATCTTTTATTATTTCTGTTGTTCTGTTCTGCCAGTCTTCTTCATTTGTGTTTCCAGCCCTGATTGATTCCGGTGCCGAGGGGAACTTTATACACGAGCAGCTGACCAGACAACTCCAGATTCCGTTCGAACAATTGGAAAATCCTATGAGACTGTCTGCGGTGGATGGGACCCCAGTTGGCCGAGGAGCTGTTTCCCACACCACCACACCTGTCAAGCTCAACGTCAGCGCTCTGCACTCAGAAGAGATCAGGTTTTTTGTGATGAAGGACACTAATTATCAAATTATATTAGGACTTCCATGGTTGAAAAAACATAATCCTCTGATTTCTTGGTCTAACTGTGAAATTATTTCTTGGTCTCCATACTGTCATGATCACTGCATTACTGTTCCTAAATTAATGATCCAATCTACTACTGTAGAGAGTCCTGGCCTGGAGTCACTTGCACATATTCCTCCTGATTACTCTGATCTGAATGAAGTTTTTAGCAAGTCACGTGCTACTCAACTTCCCCCACATCGCTCCTATGACTGTGCTATAGAGCTTATAGATGTGCAGGAGGCTCTATCTCAGGGGTTCATTCGTCATTCCACTTCTCCGGTAGCCGCATCCTTTTTCTTTGTCAAAAAAAAAGATGGAGGTCTGCGCCCAAGTATCGACTATCGACAACTAAATGCAGTTACCAAAACTTATCCCTATCCTCTCCCTTTAGTACCTGTAGCGCTTGAACAACTACGCGGAGCTTCCATCTTCACTAAATTAGATCTCCGCAGTGCTTATAACTTGGTGAGAATTAGAGAGGGTGATGAGTGGAAGACTGCCTTTTTCACCACTAGGGGGCACTATGAATACTTAGTTATGCCGTTTGGTCTCAAGAACGCCCCGTCCGTATTCCAATCTTTCATAAACGATGTACTCCGTGACATGCTAGGAAAATTTGTCATAGCTTTTATAGACGACATTCTAATTTATTCATCTGACTTGACTACACACATTTCCCATGTTCGTGCTGTATTGACCCGTCTTCTCCAAAACCAGCTTTTCGTTAAAGCGGAGAAATGTGAATTTAATCTGTCTACCATTTCCTTTTTGGGTTATGTTATTAGTGCCAGAGGCATTACTATGGATGATAGGAAGATTCAGGCTGTAGTTAACTGGCCAACCCCTACATCAGTAAAGGAACTACAAAGATTTCTTGGTTTCGCAAACTTTTATAGAAGATTTATTCGTAATTATAGTTCTGTAGCTGCTCCACTGACCAATCTATTGAAACGGAATGCTAGAAAGTTGATCTGGTCTGAAGAAGCATCAAATGCTTTCTCTTCTCTCAAAGGGGTGTTTACTTCAGCTCCCTTGTTAAAACATCCAGATCCTAAAGAGCCCTTTGTTGTTGAGGTAGATGCATCCAGTGTTGGAGTAGGTGCTGTCCTCTCCCAAAATATTGGCTCTCCCAGTAAGATGCACCCTGTTGCCTACTTCTCCCACAAACTCTCCCCAGCTGAACGGAACTATGGTATTGGTGATCGTGAACTATTGGCCATTAAATTAGCTTTAGAAGAATGGAGACACTGGTTAGAGGGAGCACTACATCCTTTCGTGGTAATAACTGATCACAGAAATTTAGAATTCTTGAGATCTATGAAAAGCATGAATTCACGTCAAGCACGTTGGTCTGTCTTCTTTGCTCGTTTCAATTTTGTAATCACTTATCGACCTGGCTCCAGAAACACCAAGGCAGATGCCCTCTCACGAATTTATGAGGAAGATAATGTAGAAACCTCAGAACCCTCTACAATTCTAAAACCAGGTATAGTTCTAGCTCCTATCAGATGGGATATCTCGGAGGAGATCAATCTAATTAACTCTACATCCCCTCCTCCTTTGCAGTGCCCCCCAGACAAATCTTATGTACCAGACCAGTGCAGAGATAGACTCATTACTTGGGCTCACACTTCTCCTACTTCAGGACATCCTGGCGAGACCCGCACTTTTCAATTATTAGAGAGTCGTTTCTGGTGGGAAAATATGCGATCTGACATCCACAATTTTGTATCCTCCTGTACTGTGTGTGCTCAGAGTAAAACTCCCCGTACTCTACCTGCCGGTAAATTAGTACCTCTGCCTGTTCCTGCTCGGCCTTGGTCTCACTTAGCTGTCGGTTTTGTTTCTGATCTTCCTGAATCTATGGGTCAAACAGTTATCATGACAGTTATAGACCGTTTCTCTCGCGGAGTTAGGTTCATTCCTTTTAGTAAAATGCCTACGGCCCTAGAAACTGCTGAAGCCATTTTTATTCATGTTTTTCGTGTTTTTGGTATCCCTGAAGATATTGTCTCTGATCGTGGTCCCCAATTTATTTCTCAAGTTTGGTCTGCCTTTATGAGTAGTTTGGGTATATCTGTTAGTTTATCTTCTGGCTATCACCCTCAAAGCAATGGACAATGTGAGAGAATGAATCAGGAGCTAGGAAAGTTTTTGAGAGTCTATTGTTCTAACAACGTCTATGATTGGGCCAAATTTCTCCCTTGGGCGGAACTAGCTCAGAACTCACTGATCAGTTCCACTACTAAAATGACACCTTTTCAATGCTTTTTAGGATATCAACCACCCATCATGCCCTGGTCAGCCGAACCCTCTAATATTCCTGCGGTAGACGATTGGATGCGTCGGAGCGAGGAAGTGTGGGAGGAGACTCACAGACGCATTGAGGCTGTTTTACAACGGCAGAAACAACAGGCTGATCGCCTACGCCGTGAGACCCCCCTTTACTCTCCTGGTGATCGGGTTTGGCTATCTACAAGGGATTTCCGGCAACCAGATGCTAATAAGAAACTTTCAGTTAAGTATATTGGTCCTTTCAAAGTCATTAAGAGAATTAATGAAGTTACCTACCGTCTCGATCTACCCTCTCACTACCGTGTATGCCCTTCTTTTCATGTGTCTTTATTAAAGCCGGTTATCCCTGGTCCGTTGGATGAGACATCGCTCGGGGCGTCTCCTCCTCCTCCGGTGGCTATGGACGGTGGCCCGGTTTATGCGGTAGAACGACTTTTGGACTCCAGGAGGAGAAGGGGAGCCCTGGAGTATCTGGTGGACTGGAAGGGCTACGGACCTGAGGAGAGAAGTTGGGTTCCGGCAACTGATGTCCTGGATCCTTTAATGGTGGATGACTTTCACCGGTCTCATCCATCCCGTCCTGCACCACGCCCCAGAGGTCGCCCTAGGAGAAGGTCTCCAGGTCCAAGAAGGGGTAGACGCGGTGGTTCTGTCTCTGTCCGGTCCCTCAGTTCGGTCCGCAGTCCCAGGAGGGGTCGTCCCAGGTCCAGGGCTTCCATCCATTCCGTTCCCGTTTCTGGGCCACCTGTTCAGGACTCCGCTGAGGTTGGGGGGGCTGTCTCCTTGTGTCGTCCTCATCCTTCGGATTATTCGGACTCTTTGGAGGGGGGTACTGTCACGCGGCCGTGTTCTCCTTCCACGCTACCTGACTCCATTTCCCAAGATCCCATGAACAATAACGTCAACAACACACGCTCACCTTCACCCAATCATGTTACGCTCCGACGCTCAGACTCACCTGTGTTCTGAGTTAGTTCCGGTTCATTCCCCTCTAGCTTCCTGTATTTAAGGCGGCCGCTTGTAAACAAACTCCGCGAGGTATTGTTAACTCATGTTACATACTAAGCGTTTTCCTGTGTATTGTTTTTGCCTTCTCGTTACGACCCTGTTTTCGGATTATCGGTTTATGTCTTTTGTTTTGCCCTTTCTGGATTTGATGTATGGTTGGACTGTTTCTCGGTTACGAACTCGGACTGTATTTTTGGCTACGTCTTCTGTCATCGGTGAGATCTTTGTTTGCCTGGCTATTCTGTTAGCAGTATCTGTTAGCTTTACTGCTAATAAACCTGTTTGTATTTTTAACTCGGCTCGCGTCACTCCTCACTACCTGGCGTTTCACTGCGCAGTATGCAAATGTTGAAGTCACTTGTGTGTGTGCCATGCATGTGCCAAGTCATAAAACTACAGGTGAAAAAAAAATGTAAAGTAAAACTCAAGAGCTAAATCACGTTTAAACTACAAACACAATAAATGTAATGGAAATACAAAACTAAAAACATATGGCAGAGGTAATACAAATTCAATGCAATTTGGCTAAATTAAATCTTAGCTGTGGGCAAATTAAGCAGAAAAACAAACATTGAGAGGTTGAGAATTCCTGATTTAAACTACATTTAAGAGGATTTCACATGATAAGATATCATTTTTGCAGTGTAAAGGATATACAGTGGGTACAGAAAGTATTCAGACCCCTTTAAATGTTTCACGCTTTGTTTCACTACATAGCCATTTTCCAAAATAATAATAAAAATATATATATATTTCTCATTAATGTACATTCAGCACCCCATCTTGATAGAAAAAAAACAGAAATGTAGATTTTTTTGCAAATCTATTAAAAAACAAAACTGAAATATCACACAGTCATAAGTATTCAGACCATTTGTGACACTCATATTTAACTCACATGCCGTCCATTTCTTCTGATCTTCCTTGAAATGTTTGTACTCCTTCATTGGAGTCCAGCTGTGTGTAATTAAACTGATTGGGCTTGATTAGGAAAAGCACACCACTGTCTATAAAGGACCTCACAGCTCACAGTGCAGCTCAGAGCAAATGAGAATCATGAGATCGAGGGAACTGCCCAAGGAGCTCAGAGACAGAAATGTGGTAAGGCACAGATCTGTCCAAAGTTACAGAAGAATTTCTGCAGCACTCAAGGTTCCTAAAAGCACAGTGACTCCATAATCCTTAAATGGATGAAGTTTGGGACAACCAGAACTCTTCCTAGACCTGGCTGTCCAGCCAAACTGAGCAATCTTGGGAGAAGAGCCTTGATAAGAGAGGAAAAGAAGAACCCAAAGAATCAGGCTGAGCTCCAGAGATGCAGTAGGGAGATGGGAAAAGTTTCCACAAAGTCAACTATAACTGCAGCTCTCCACCAGTCAGGGCTTAGTATGACACGATGGAATCCTCTCCTCAGTGCAAGACATATGAAAAAACACATAAATAACTCCCAGATTATGAGAAATAAGATTCTCTGGTCTGATGAGACAAAGAGTGAACTTTTTGGCGTTAATAAGTGTGGAGAAAACCAGGCACTGCTTATTACCTGCCCAATACAATGCAACAGTAAAACATGGTGGTGGCAGCATCATGCTATGGGACTGTTTTTCTGCAGGGACTGGTTGCAATTGAAGTAAAGATGAATCCGGTCAAGTACAGAGATATCCTGGAAGAAAACCTTAGATTGGGCCAAAGGTTCACCTTCCAACAAGACAATGACCCTAAGAATACAGCTAAAATAACAAAGAAGGGGCTTCAGAACAACTCTGTGACCATTCTTGACTGGCCCAGCCAGAGTCCTGACCCAAACCTAATTAAGCATCTTTGGAGAGACCTGTTCACCATTATGTTCACCATTCACCCTGATGGATCTGGAGAGGATCTGCAATGAAGAATGGCAGAGGATCCCCAAATCCAGGTGTGAAAAACTTGTTGCATCATACCAAGGAGGACTCATGGCTGTACTGCTCAAAAGGGTGCTTCAACTCAATACTCAGCAAAAAAAAAATTACATTTCTGTTTTTTTTTCTGTGAAGATGGCATGCTGAGTGTACATTAATAAGAAATAAAATTAGTATTTTTTTTATTTTAGCGAATGGCTGTAATGAAACAAAGATTGAAACATTTAAAGGGGTCTGAATACTTTCCATACCCACTGTACTCTGGAAATCGAAGTGCCTCGTTTTGAGCCCCCAGTTAACTCTGACTACAGCAAACAGCTGTACGGCCTGGAGGCGGCTGCAGCATCCACAACTTCTCCTGCTAGTGGACTACTGGGGGTCATAAAAATATGCAGAGAGATGGAAAAATCAAAGAGTCAGCTATCACGCAGCCCGCTCTTAAAACGGGGAATTAAACCCAGCACTGGTGCAGCTCCTGGGCTCAAATTAAATCAGCATGTCTGAGCGCAAAATTGGCAATTCATTAAACACAAACATGCAGCTTTAACACACACAGGCTGTTTGCGCTGGCCGAGACAGCGGCAGAAATACAGACACCGCTGCTCTTAAAAACAGACGCTACCAGAGTCTCCAAAAAACGTCTTCACATGAAACAGCTAACGCTTAGGAAAAGCCAGACACTTAGTCTGCAGCTGCTGGAGGGATGAAATGTCAGTAAATGCTTCTAATGATATCAAAGCTCATCCTTATCTATCGACATTCCAGTGAAGAGCAGGGAAACATGTCAGAACATTCTTCAACTCTAACTCTAACAGATTCATGTGTAACTGGAATGAGTCAGACACATATGCACTGCATGGACATTAATGTCACTATTAGGGCTGTGAATCGCTTGAGGTATGCTAAAGCTAAAGCACATTTGGACAAGAGAGCTTCATTTTGGAATAAGGATTGTCTTAGCATTCTAAGACAAACACTTTACTGCTCCCCACAGTAAAATTTGGTGGTGGTTCATCATGCTGTGGGGCTGTGTGATCAGTGCAGGTACTGGGAATCTTGTTAAAGTTGAGTCACATGGATTCCAGTCAATATCAGCAGATTCTTCAGAACAATGTTTAAGAATCAGTGAGAAAGTTGAAGTTAAAGAGCCGGGGCTGGATCCTTCAACAAGACAACGACTCTAAACACTAATACTAAACACTGCTCTAAATCTACAAAATCATTCATGCAGAGGAACAAGTACAACATTCTGGAATGATCATCTCAGATCATCTCAGTCCCCAGACCTGAATATTATTAATTATCTGTGGTGTGATTTAAAGCAACTGTTCATGATCAGAAACCATCAGATCTGTCTGACCTGGAGATGTTTGGTAAAGAAGAATGATCCAAAATACCTTCAACCAGAAGCCAGACTCTCATTGGAAGCTACAGGAAGAGTTTAGAGGCTGTTATTTCTGCAAAAGGAGGATCTACTAAATAATGATGTCATGTTTTTGTTAGGATGGATAAATGTATGCTTGTGCCTAATTTAGTTTCTGTAAAACCTATAAACTTTATCTCACTTCTCAAATATCACTGTGTTTATCTGCTACTTGATATATTTATCTGAAATTGCTGATCTGATCAAACAATGATTTATAAAGGAAAATCACAAAAAATGATCAGGGGTGCCCAAACTATACTGTATGCGTGTATTTGTATATATTTTCTTATACACATGTCTTGGTGTGAACTACACATGTAAAGAAATCACTTAAACAGTTTTTTCACCCACTCCTCACTTACCCTGCTACACTGCTGCTGGACGAGCTGTCGGTGATCTGTGAGCTGGCGATCCACTTTGTCTCTCCCACCACGGTGCGAGCGTGCGGCAGCCGGCCCACATCCTTCACAGTCATCATCAGGTGGCGCGAGGATTTCAGCACTCGCACTGCCTCATCGTGAGGGATGCTCAGGAAGCTCCGCCCATTCACCTCCAAGATCTGATCGCCCACCTGCGGATAGGGAGGGCCACAGACAGGATAGGGTGGGTTGGCTGGACACGGGGCAGTGGAGTCAGAGGCAGTAGCGGGGGGACCAGGCTGGAGAGTCACAGGACCAACAGTGAACGAGTGGTGAAGAGATTAGAAAAGTGTTAGAGGTGATTAGAATTAGAAAAGTGTTTTCCTGAAAGAACAGGGTGATTGAGATACATACCTGTCATACACAGTTTCTTATAGAAGTGCCATAAAAAAGTACTGATTTTTTTTTTTGCTTTTTTGTCATACTTACATTTTTTTCAGATAATCAAACACACTGTAATATCAGACAAATATAACCTGAGTAAATACAAAAAGTAGCCTTTTAAAATGATGATTTCATTTATTTAAAGAAAAAAATGCAATCCAATCTTTTGAAAAGCCTAGTTCAATTTCTCTAACCATAACCAGGCCTGATTACTACCAGACCTGTAGAATCAAGAAATCACTTAAATAGAACCCGTCTGACGACATGAAGCAACTAAAATATATCAAAAAGCAACACATTATGTCCCAAAATTAGACAAGACAAAAAAACAGTCATTTATCATCTATCAGTTTGCAAAAGGTTGCAATGTCATTGTTGAACACTGTTGAACCTTTCCAGGAGAGACCTGGAAATTACTACTGACATTACTCCAAAAGGGCATGAAAAACTCATCCAGGAGGTCTCAAAAGAACCCAGAACAACATCTAAAGAATTGCAGATCTCACTGAAATAAGTTAAGGTTGGTGTTAATGATTCAATAATAAGATAGAGACAATGGTATCTGTGGGAGAGTTCTGATGTGAAAAACACTGCTGACCAAAAAGAACTCAAAAACCCATCTTACATATGCCAAAAACACATTGACAATTCCCAGGACTTTGAGTAAATATTCTTGGGACTGACTAGATAAAAGTAGAATGTTTTGGAAGGTGTGTGTCCCGTTATATTTGGCGTAAATCTAACACAGCATTTCAGAAATAGAGCATACAGGAAATGGGTTCCCACTTCGTCTACCTCAGGGGTGTACAAACTTTTTTGTTGGGGGCCAGAAGGAGAAATATATTTGAAGTCACGGGCCACAGACTATAAATAAAACAAATAATGAAATATACCACTTTAAATAATACTTTTTTCCTGATTATTTCATTTACAAACCATTTTACTTGACTTACTATCTTTATCTTTGACAGTGTTGTGTAAACTAAGATTTTTCAAATTGATGTTTAATTTCATGATGTCTCTTAATATTAAACTCCTTAATTACGGCAACTTTTAGACTCTTTGGCCCATTTTTCTGTGCTAGAAATGCGCACTCTCTCTGCTTTTAGACTCTTTAGCTCGTTTTTCTGCGCTAGAAATGCGCACCCTCTCTAAATCTTTGGCCCGTTTCTGACACCTAATGTTCAAACTTTGAATCTCACATTATAAAAACCTGCTTAACTGCGGGCCAACTTTCATTCTATCTCTAAAATACCACGCAGGCCACTCAACAAAAGAAACGGGCCGCGGGCCGTAGTTTGGACACCACTGGTCTACCTGATATATGAATGCAATTGTAGGGCATTATAATAATAACAATAGAAGGCATTATTTGTTTCACATTTACTAAAAACATCTTGATGATTTCCAGGACTTTGGAAAAATATTCTGTGGACTGACATGAAAACGTGGAACCTTCTGGGAGGTGTGTGTTTCATTACATCTGGCATAAAAAAGAACATTATACTGAACTTAAAACATGGTGGTAGTGGTGTTATGATATGGGGCTGCTTTGCTTCTTTAGGACCTGGACAACTTGCTTTAATTTATGAAACCATGATCTCTGCCCTCTACCAGAAAATCCTGAAGGATCAGTTAGAAACTTAAAGCTCAGGCATACTTGGGGTCTGCAGCAGGACAATGACCTGAAGCACACCAGCAAGTCCACCAAGAGCCGGTTTAATGTTGTGGCTGATCAGGGTTTAATCGAATGAAATGAATAAAAGTATTATGGAAAAAATGATATAATGATAACAGATAGTTACACATTTTAATAATCTTCCTAATGCTTTATATACACAACAGAAGGGGTTGCCACTGGACAACTTGCTGTAACAGATGGAACCAGGAATTCTGCTCAGTTTGTGACAATAGGCTTAGGTGTGCTTAGGTTCTGCAGCAGGACAATGATCCAAAGCACACACTTGTTGCAGCTAAAGGTGGCCATACCAAGTTATAAGTTTTAGAGGCAAATACTTTTTCACAAAGGGACAGGTTGGTTTGGACAGTTTTTTGTCCTTAATAAATAAAATTATTTAACTTAAAAACGTCTTTATATATTATTATATTTTATATATGGAAAAGGTAAGTATGATAAAATGCAAAAACAAAAGAAATCTGTTGAGGGTGAATTCTTTTTTACGGCACTGTAATAATAATAATAATAATAATAATAATAATAATAACGCACAATAAAGGACTACCAACCTTCATCCCACACAAACACAGGTAGTGGCTGATAGCCTCATGGGAGCTCATTACAAAGAACTGTTGGACAGCATGAACACTTTCAACTATTCTCACAGCAGATAATCATTACACGGTGAGTTCTAAGCGTTTCTAGGTCTATAATAGTCTCTATGGACGCCAGTCTTCCAGGTTTTCATTTACCAGCAGAGGAACCTCAGTTTTTATACAGCGGTAAATAACACAATGACAGTCTGTGATCGATTAATGAGGAAACAGTGAAAAGCCACACTAGAGAATAGGATCAATATTGTTAGGGCAATCATTAAGTAAGCTTCATTCAAAACTTTTAAAACCAGCTACAAAAAGGAGTTGATTTTATTAATATGGCTGAAACAAATAATAAACTAAATAAATAGAGCATGTTTAATGTTGTGGCTGATCGGGGTTCAATTAAATGAAATAAATGAATTATAATGTAAAAACGTATATGATGATAACAGATAGTTACACATTTTAATAAGCTTCATAGTGCTTTTTATACATACAGGAAATGGGTTCCCACTTTGACAACTGAAATACATGTATGAAGTATGAGGCATTATAATAATACCAATAGAAGACATTATTTGTTTCACATTTAGCGAAAACAATTTTGATGATTCCCAGGACTAAAACATTCTTTGCATGGACGTGACAAAAGTGGTAAAACTAACATAATTTCAGAAAAAGAACATCATACTAAATGTAAAACATGGTGGTGGTAGTGTGATGTTCTGGGGCTGCTATTCTGATTCAGGGCCTGGCAAACTTGCTGTAGCACACTGATGTATTTATGCTCTTCAAAACTGTTGTTTTGCCACAAAGCACTAATGACAGCCTTAAGCGAGTTAAAGTCACATGTGTATAATGTTTGCACTCAGTTTAATTACTGTTAATTCCCAGTCTTCTGTTAATAACAGTCTATTTTCACGCCTTCACCTGTGCCATTAAAATAGTGTTGGAGTTTAGGAATAAATCTACACTGATGGGCGTTGTGGTCTGGAAGTGAGGTGTGTCACTGAGTGATTAAAACCCTGACAACAGTCAACAGTCAATCCTATCTTAGCCATGCAGGACTGCCATGCTAATTACACCACCACACGTTACACACATATGGACATACTGCGGTGAGCAAATCCAGCTTTTACATCAACAATAAACAGAATAAAGAATAAAATAACATTACTGTTTATTTACTGTTCTGTTTTCTCTGCTGAGACGTGTAAAAGCACTGAGTTGTTAAAGGGAATGACAACTGGCACAGTGATTGGTTTATTTCACGTTACGCCCAAAACACACCCATGATTAATTAAGATCAAATTAGTACATGCCTTTTGCATGTTTCGAGCTGCGCAAGGTGTATTTTTTGTGCGCTCACGTCCTAAATCAAGCTGCACGATACGCAATTAACCTGTGCACTATAGATCATTCAAATAGGTCCCTAATCTCTTATCCTCACATTACTTCTTTACAAGATTGCTCATTTTCCCCTTCTCACTCTCTCTTTCTCTCTCTCTTCTACTCACTATCTCTTTTTCTTTTTCTCTCCTCCTCTCACAGTGGCTGGTGTTCTATCCATTAGGATATATGGAGTGAGTACAATCTCTCTCTTCTCTCCTCTCTCATCTGCAATCCATTATTCCTTCACCTGTCCGGCCCCACGGGAGATAATTCAGTTTGTGTGTATCTACCGGTGGATTAACCAACTCTGAGCGTTCTCCTGCTCTGGATCGATGCATGCCCTGCCCCTCTGGCCCACCCGACAAGCTCCAGGGTAATTAAGCTACCTCTCCAGCGATGATGATATTAATAAATGTGGAGTCGATCAATATGGACATGAATAATAATGCTTTGTTTTCCATGTGAACTCCAGAGACCGTGGAGCGATCGATGGGGAAGCACGGGAGCGGCGGTTCTCTGCACTGCTCCTGCAGTCCTGGAATCCGCGGATCATGGATTTTTATCTGGGCCCGTATCGCTCGGCTTCGGATGCGCAAAGCACAAAGGAGAGCAGGCCTTTATCCATCTTATCAGATAATGGATATGCTTATTAGAGGAAACAGGGCATTCACAATTGAGGAGGTTTGGGAATTGAGCCAAAGACAGATTCCTTAAAAGCAACAAACACAGACCCAATTTCATTAGAGCTGGAGAACGAGGAGGTTTTAATTAATCCTGGATTCATACAATAACATATTTCTAAAAGAATGGAACGAGAATGTGTGCTGTACTGATGAACTATGGGAACAATTAAAGGATAAAAAGAAAGGAGAAACAGTCCCTTTTCTTTTGGGAGTCTATAGGAGCACTGTAGATAAAGAGGTTAATGTCTGATTGTGTTTTTAGAATGTATTTAGACTTTAATTAAGCCGGCAGGATTGTATTCCTTGCGTTTGCACTTTACTTTGCGTTGAACTTTCCCCGAAACTGTCCAATCGTCATCCCTAACTGCTGAGCAAGCGAAATAACTCATGAATTACAATGAACTCGACGATAAGAAATGCCAATACTTCTAAAATTCAAAACGCCTTTAATAGAGGAGCCATATAAGAAGAAGACATTTTCACAAAAGCCCAGAAAAGCTCACAAAAGCATTAGCATGACTGTAGCTTCAGACACAGCTTTTAACTCACAGACTCTTCCAGGTTCATGCTGACCTTCCAGTTCATAAGATAAGTTCAGTGCGTTTCTCAGCCTTAGTTTGTTTGTGGTTTAATTCACATATGGCGGTAAAACTTTAGTCTAGACTAGTCTAGTACTGGGCTGGGTGGATAAACCGGTATACTGATTAAAATTTGACCTCCTATATGCATTTTTCATGTACCACCATACTGTAGCATAGCTGAAAAAACTATTGTAACACTTCAACAGGCAGCAAATTCTATAATGAGCACAGCAGAACAGAAATGGCACAGTCAAACAGCAGGCTAGCTAGCCAGTTAACATAATACACCATTTGCTGGGAGAGGCTTTGCTGCTTTATGTCCGGATACAGGTGCAATTCCCCGCGGGTTTTGTACGCTCAGTCAAGTGTGAGGTCAGGTCCTACTGAAATTGATGGTCAAGGGTTCATTTCGAGTGAACTCGGGTGGCAGGTGTGGAAGCTAACCTGGAAGCTAGCTATGCCTGGGTTCATGTGAGGGTCAAGCGATTGGTTCATTTTGTAACATACGGCATATGACATCCCCAGAATGTTTACCTAGCGAAGTTTACTGATTCACAACTCGAGTGGCACAACTGTCTAACTGCTTGTCTAATGACAGGAAACAACAAATGAATGGGTAGGAGGAAAACATAGCAAAATTCTTAGACTATAAGTAATCATTTTTAAATTCAACTTATGAATGTATTAAGGACTCAACTTCAGAATGGACCTTTAGGGAACAAACAGAGAATATACATATAAAAGGGGGGGGGGTCCCTTCGGAGCTCAGCAGCGTCTCACAAAGTTTAGTTAAACAAATTCTTTCTTGGCGACTGACGGACGTAGAGAGCTTTAATTTTAGCTGTGTGAAACGCTACGGCTACACATAAGTGGAGGAGCTGATGTGTGCACACTAAGAAGACCAGTGCTGCCTGATTAAAACATTCTACAATATTTCACGATCACAGTGTGATTTGTTACTTTGCTATATTGTGATTCTCATACCATAGCCTTATATAAAATAAAAAATAGCCATAAGACAGATCTGACAGGGCCCAAGCAAAGTGGTGGGAAATGTCCGGCAAACCCAGCTGGAGTTCTGATTGGTCATCGGGTCAGGCTTGGACAGACAACCTAAACTGTACAGGGTTTAAACAGTTGCATTATCTCTCACTGTCACTTTCCCTTTTATTTACTTGCTTAATCATAACATCTTCCGTGCTGTGGATCTGAGACTGAATATATAGCTCAGGAAAAAATCACAAGCCATCAAACCAAGTTGAACTGCTGGCATAAAGTTATCCAAAAGCAGTGTGTAAGACTGGTGGAGGAGAAAATGCCAAGATGCATGAAAACTGTTATTAAAAACCACCAAATATTAATTTCTGAACTCTTAAAACTTTATGAATATGAACTTGTTTTCTTTGCATTATTTGAGGTCAGAAAGCTCTTCTTTTTTTGTTATTTTAGCCATTTCTTTTTTTCTGCAAATAAATGCTCTAAATTACAATATTTTTAGTTGGAAATTGGAAGAAATGTTGTCTGTAGTTTACAGAATAAAACAACAATGTTCATTTTACCCAAACAAATACCTCTAAATAGCAAAATCAGAGAAATTGTTTCAGAAACTGAAGTGGTCTCTTGATTTTTTCCAGAGCTGTATAAAATGTGGAACTGAGCGATGAAGTTGTTTGTTCATTAGTAAAGCAATGTGCACAAGGTATTTAATATTGGTATTGGGGCCTCATTGGCAAATCCATTAGCATGGTATCAGGCCTGATACCAATACCAGTATGGGTATTCATGCATCCCTCAGTAGGACTGTAAGAAATGCCATAACTGCTAAAACTCAAAAGCTATTTAATAGAGGAGCCATATAAGAAGAAAAAGGCCTTTTCAGAAAAGCCCAGAATATCTCAGAATTAGCATTAGCATGACTGTAGCTTCAGACACAGCTTTTAACTCGCAGACTCTTCCAGGTTCATGCTGACCTTCAGCGTGAAGATTGCAATTCCAGGCAGGGATGTGCGAGCTATAACAGCAGCATATAAAAGCCGGGTCTGCTCGTCACCACTTTATCTTCTCTGAACTGTGCCCTGTTCCCAGAATGCACCTGACCTTCATCCTCAGCATGAGGCCCCAGTGATATTACACTCAGACAGTCAGGTGAAGGCGGGCAGGATTAGGGTGGGGTGGGACAAGCTGTCAGTGGGACTCCGACACAACAGCATGGAGGTCAATAGTCATTATCCTCACATTAACTGTGTCTCTTCTGTTCACGCTCTCTTTTCCCTCGCTTTCTATCCGTTGCTCGCCGCCTGCGTTTATATCTGGAGTAATATATGGAGAGAATAAGTGATGGGAAGATTGTGGCATTTGCACTTTCACTGACTGAACCACAGCACCTCTGGCATTTCCATCCTTTCTTCTCCCCAGTGATGGACGGAGGACAGGGGCTGGAGGGTGGGGCGGGGTGAGATATTGACTCTTTGCTCTTTCCTGCTTTGGTGAGCTTTGGAGGGGGAGGGCCGCATTCGATCCAAAAAGAGAGACAGTAATAACAAATATGTTACAGTACGTGAGGAAGCTGCACTTTTATAGAATAGAAAAAGCTCCCGACGGAGCCCTAAAACAAATGCTCCCAATCCGCACTGAGGAAGCGTCTCTATATCAGTCATTCCTCAGATAGCAAAGGCAATATGCAGTATGAAACGCATGGAGGATGTAGGAAATGACTGTATGTTATCGTGATTGTGATACGCTTGTCTGAGTATATTGAATGTAAATCACAAGACTAGCCAACCTTATGCTAATAAATACACTGACATTGTAAAAGTCATGGGAGAGCAGTATGTAAATTGACCATGAAAGTTCATCTCAGGGAACGGCTTGGAAACCCCCACACCTGTGGAAGCTGTGAGATGTTATCTTGTGAGATCTTATGCGATACCAGTGTCAGATAAATTGGACATTTTATTTATTAGAGTTATGTAGGCCATTTATCACTGTTTAATCCACAGTATTGGATCCTCTTGCATACCAGGAATACATCATAGAAAGCTAATATTACCACCAACAGTGGAGAGTGCATTATGGGGGTAATGATCGTGACTGGCTGCGTCCGGCTAAGACTGTCCATGCCTACAGACAAATAAAAGCTAGCAGAAATCCCTTCATCCACATTCAATACAATATACCCCACACACATATCCCACAGGTCAGTGTAGTGCAATTTGGCTTCCACTGGAAATGGCAAAATTCATGGGACACTAGAGTAGTTTCTGTCTCATGACTGTATAAATACAGTGCATACTTTGCAGTAAGAGGCCACATGCAGTAATTCTATTTTCAGTCACAATGGCAATTTGGTGGCACGGTGGTGGCACGGTGGCTTAGTGGTTAGCATGTTCGCCTCCCAGCACTGGGGTCTTGGGTTCAAGTCCCTATCTGGGTGGACTTTCCATGTTCTCCCCGTGTCTGCATGGATTTCCTCCGGGGGACTCCGGTTTCCTCCCACAGTCCAAAAACATGGAGATCAGGTAAATTGGATACTCTAAAAATTGATATGGTGTGTTTGTGTAAAGTGTGTGGTATGTATGTAAGTTTGTGTGTGTGTGTATGACTGTGCCCAGATATGGATTGGCACTCTGTCCTGGGTAATTGCTGTAGTGCCCGATGCAGTCCTCCAGGTGGACAGTAGTTTCCGGTTGAGAGTACGCTGTACTCTATTGGCTGCCGCTTCTCACCGGTGTATGGATGAGTGTTAATGTGTAATGTGCTTGTGTGTAAAACGTGTAAATTGTAAAGCATCCTTAGGTTTCTAGAAAGGCGCTATATAAGTTGCACTTCATTCATTTAGTACATGTTTAGATATAAGATCATTTATCTGGTTTTAAAATCTGATAGCGTTTCAAACCTTTTTGTGAATAACATGCACTACTGCAGCCCAGCTACAGCCTGTATTCCTGCATAACTCTGATTCTGACAGGAATGAAACTGAAACAGAAAAATAGAAGTGTTGCTCTTTAGGGCATAAGCATCAGTTCCACAATGCAAACCGTTTCAGGCAGTTATCACATATTGTTTACATAAAACAGTCAAAAATAAATATTGGATTTGGTCAGAAAATGTGATGTGGGCTGTTTTTACCTGTAGCAAACGAAATGAAACTCACTGGATAAACAGCACTTAATAATAATAGTATAGGACAGGGGTGTCCAAACTACGGCCCGCGGGCCATTTGCGTCCCGTTTCCTTTTTTGGAGCGGTATTTTAGAAATAGAATGAAAGTTGGCCCGCTGTTAAGCAGGTTTTTATAATGTGAGATTCAAAGTTTGAACGCTAGGTGTCAGAAACGGGCCAAAGAGTCTAAAAGCGGAGAGTGCGCAATTCTAGCGCAGAAACATGGGGCAAAAGAGTCTAAAAGCGGAGAGGGTGCGCATTTCTAGAGCAGAAAAACGGGCCAAAGAGTCTAAAAGCGGAGAGGGTGCGCATTTCTAGAGCAGAAAAACGGGCCAAAGAGTCTAAAAGCGGAGAGGGTGCGCATTTCTAGCGCAGAAAAACGGGCCAAAGAGTCTAAAAGTTGCTGTAATTAAGGAGTTTAATATTAAGACACATCATGAAATTAAACATCAATTTAAAAAATCTTAGTTTACACAACACTGTCAAAGATAAAGATAGTAAGTGAAGTAAAATGGTGTGTAAATGACAGTAATCAGAAAAAATGTATTATTTAAAGCGGTATATTTCATTATTTGTTTGATTACAGAGTCTGTGGCCCGTGACTTCAAATATATTTCTCTTTCTGGCCCCCAACAAAAAAAGTTTGGACACCCCTTGTATAGGATAATAAAAAATATTTAGATCACCAAAATTCATTTATGTCATGTACACTTATCGTACAAGCCAACAGGTCTACTAATGTATTACTTCATTATTATTTACAATATTGTTAAACCTTAGGTAATGTTTAATAATGTCTTTACTAGTGTCAATTAATGATAGGTGGTAGAAGGCATTGCAGAAGCTGTTGTAAAGGTAAATGTGGAATCACTCATGACTAAAACATCTGTTCTTTTAATTTATGGACAGAAGTACTGATACAAAGTTCTTCATTGCTTCTTTGTGAATCAAGTGTTTAAAAAAAGGAGTAAAAGGAGTAACTGTCTCTACTGTTCAGGGAAGAGTTTCTACTAGATTTTAGAACATTGCTGTATAAATAATATCCTAATATTTTATGGCATTTGTGCGATAACAATAATACTTTTTTAAGAATATTGTTTTAATTCAGTATAAATATAACAAATCTATTAATTGAGTAAAAATAAAAAATAATAATTGTGTGACCAAAAAATCTGACAAATTTAAAAATAAAATTATGTAACAAAAATCTACCACAAAATTGTGTAGATTATTTAGTGCATGCATATGGTGTTTCTTAATTGTATAAATTAATTTGGCAATATTATTGTGTACATTACTATATGGCACACCCCTACTGTAAAGATTTGACTGCATTTAATGTTATGCTTCAGATTATCCTATTTTATTAGCAGTAATAGACAAGCTGTATGTGTGTATTTACACATCTGTGTTAGTAACTGGAGCAACTTAATGTAGCTTAGGATGGATGCCCATAAACATGTGGACATATTGGGTATATGTAGTTTTTGAAGCTTCTTTCATGTTCTGTTAAATATCCTGAAGGTTTTACTTTGTGATTATTTTAGATTACTGTGTATTGAAATGGTCTACTTGATTAATGCAATATTAATATTTCTGCAATATCGCCCACCCTCCCTTAAAAATGTGCTATAAGATAAGAATGGCGTAAAAATATTGGCACAGACTCAACCAGTTTTAGTATGCAGATCACAGGCTCATCTAAAACCGAGCATATCTTGGAAAAGCTGAGCTGCAGTGTAATCTAATCTGCCTTCGTGGAATAAATGAAGCCTTCGAAAAAGCTTTTTCTTTTTTGACAACAGCTTTAGTAATTTGAGCATTATGAATTACGAGCCGTTCCCATTAAAATGTTTTACAGTCACGCAGCCAAAAGCGCCCGGGTGTATCATCCGTTCTCCATTTAGGAAAGTTATGGGGTTCAGTTGGAGCAGTGGCCCAAGTGTGCAACAGCAATGTGGCTCAAAGCCATAAAATAAGAGCAGCGTTCTACCTGCTCCTGTTCTGCCTCCTTCCAGAAAACGAGCCACCAGTGTGAGATACTGCAGCTCAATAAAGTCTTCTCCACTTGTAAAATAGACTGTGTCTGTCCTTCTTCACCAAACCACTCAGACTGGTCAGTTCTTTCCCATAAAGCATCATAATACATGAATACAGACTGATAAAGAAGACTGTAATGTTGTAATAATTGTTACACAGGTACTAAATGGTCAGAAGATCTGGACTGATTTTTTTTATGTTTTAAAACTAAACCCCATCCGAACGGGATTCGTTTCTCAGGGGGATGTCTGTGATAAAACTCCTGCAATTGAAAAAAACAGGAGGACCAGTGAGTTTTTAGGCTTTCTCAGTCACATGACATCACGATCAGTAGCTCCTCCATTTCCACTCACTGTTGTGTTTATGTAGATCTCCGTGGAAACACGCGCCCAGTGGCAGTGGACAAATATCTATTTTATTAACATAAGGAGACGAAACTCAGTGATGTGGAACCAGACGGGACTAAAATTACCGCAGGAACACGGAGTTCAGTGAAAAACAGTGGGTTATTCAGCTTGTAATTTTGTCAGAGGACGTCTGAGAAAAACACGTACATTGGACCCACGAAAAAAAATGAAAAAATGACCCCAGGACCCCCTGGGAAACAAATCCCATTCAGATAGGGCTTAAGGACCTTATTTTAGCGATCGATAGGCAAGTCGTCAACCGTGCATCGGTGCAACTTTATTTAGGGCGTATCAGTGTGTCTTTGCTTTTGTAACGGCCTGAAAAGTACACCTTGTGTGGCTCGAAACACGCAAAAGGCATGAACTGATTCTCTTAATTAACCCTTGTGCGATCTTAACATTCTGTTTACTTCTCTTGTCCTACTGGTCAAAAATGACCCGCCCTACCAAAGCCCCAGAACAAGGCAGCCTAATTCAATTTTAAATCCTCCAAATTTGGACAGTAGGTACAGATTCCTCCTTCAGACAAAGTCTGCTGGCTAATCCTACTGTCTACTGGCTGATGTTCTCAACCAAAATGAACGAAAAGTGGTGAGAATGACAGGGCATATCTTGATGTGGAGTTATGTCTCATAACTAGGTTTTGGGAGTGATCCATGCCCTCACTCCTCCCACTTCCTTCCCTATTTAAACCGTCACTTCCTCTCTACCTACTCATTGAACAAACCTCGCACCCACCTCCTCCCCATCTTCCTCCTTCTTTAATTTTATTCTCTTCTTGTGTTTCTCTTCATGAGAGGGGGGGCTTCGGCTTCACGCTTTACAGCGAAGCTGCCCCGAACTCCATCCCAAATACTCTGAGTTCGCTCCCCCTCTTTTCTTCTTCTCTGCCCAGTCAAGGGGGTGGGTCAATACTAGCAAAAAGATATTATAACAACATGTTGCCCACGATAACGCAAGACTGTGATTCTGTGATACTCAATGTATCATAACACAGTTCTCCACAATATCTCATTGCATCTGTGTTACTGAAGAGGATAAAATACTCATAAACAAGACAAAAAGCAGGAATTGTGTGTTTTCTGGAGTCAGTGTCACAGAAATGAACAAATAATATTCTCCATTGCAGGTTTACCATATTTATTTGATTAGCACAGCCACATTGAGTAATGAAGCAGTTATTGTCGTAAGTAAAATTGGGGGGAGAGTCTTAGAGAATTTATTATCGATAATGTATTGCAAACTAAAACAATACAACATATTACAACCTGATTTAGGAAAAAAATATATTAAATACAGTGAGCTGGTGATGTTTAGTTGCATCTGTACTAATGTGATTTGCAGGCTCAACCAGTAAAAATTTGTTATAAATGAATGTACCTAAATTTTCTGCACTATACTGGTCAAACACACAGCCCTAGTGCTGAATTAAGGACTACAATTAATTAACGACAGGCAGCTGACCTCTCTAACTGTGTGTTTGAACTACATTTAGCACAAGAGTAAAAGGAAAGAGGGGGGGCACTGATACACAGTGAAAAAAAGAGTAACAAGGGGATGAGAGTCATCCTCCAGTGCAGCCATATTGATAAACCCATCTCCACAGGTCAGCAGAGATCCCGGCCCACCAGCAGCCTGGACAGCATCTGCATCTCAGCTCCAGCGAGACAGCAGACCTCCAACTGAGATCTCATTATTCTAGCCAATTAGGACTCTATGGCCCGCATCGCCTATTAACAGCTGCAGCGTTTTACGGCCGTGCGTTCCTCGCCCTGTCCCGTCCTCAAGGAATGATGGATGAAGACAAGAGAGGAGAAGAAGGGCATACTCAATGTTTACAAACAAGCTACGCCGTATCCAGCAGAGAATGCATGCTCATAATCTTTATCGAGGAGATGGGATTAAACCCATCCATCACAGCCACCCGGGTGAGTAAAAAACAGACAGGACGTGATTATTTTAACAACATTTTACGCATCATCATCACCAACATTGTTTCATCGAGTCCCTTAAATGAGGCACATTAATGTATAGAAATAATTAATGTGTGTTTGGCATATGTCCTAATTTAATGAACTTTCTACATTTCAATATCTATTTTCACTGATAAATCAGAACTATGACTTAGCAGTTTATATCACGCAAATTATTTAAAATGTACTTATTATTTGCTTTTATATTTTTTTTTTGGGTAAATCGATAAAAAAAAAAATCTGATTAAGCACAACAGAATCACAATTAACCACATGTTTGTTACGCCTGTCTTTCCCAAAAAGACAGCGCTACGTGTGATTTCCAGCCTCCGGACTACAATACCCAGAATGCACCATACATTGACATTACGCCAGTTCACGATCACCTGACACTGCACCACAGGAAGTCAATCACCTGAATATTGATTTCATCCTTTTACACACACTCTATATACTCAATCACTTCACTTACTGCTTGTCGAGTATTGACAGATTTTTTCCTTCTACAAAGTGTTTTCACATGCCTCACTCTCTCGTTTCTAAACTTGTTTTTGTTTTGTCCAGTCTTTTTTTTACTGGTGTTGACCTTCCTCATTTTGACTACTCTTTTGCCCACTACTGTGTTTAATAACATAATTACAAATAGCTTTGTTTGCATCTGTGTGTGTCCTGTCTAGCCATTTCCTTCTCCTTAAAACTAAGCTTTTAACATCTTTTTCACGTCTGGTGCTGTAGGCACTCCTGTTTCTCCCACAAACAGCTACCCAGAATGCACCACCCGCTGACATCACACACACCCACTCACAGGACACCTCACCTGTTTCATCCAATAAGCCCTGATTACTGATAACTTGCTGTATAAAAGGACACTCCACGCACACACCTGTTCCGCGTATTTTTGGTTCTCCACTTTACAAAGCATTACTCTATCTGATTGTGCTTTTGTTTTCTCAACGCCGATTTTTGCCTGTGTCTCCGATTGTGGATTTAACGTGTATAATCTGGACTGTTTATTGTTTCTCCCCTTTTGGATTATCTCTACTGCTGGCTTCTCTCGTGTATGGTATGGTTTTGTCTGTGTGGCTTCTGTTTGCCGGTGCTCTACCATTTTTCCAACCGACTATTCCTTTGTTGTTTAGCCATATCTGCGAGAGTCTGTATTCTGTGCACAGCATGACAATCTTAATGTATACAAAAGGATCGGTGTTAGATTGGACACCTTAATATAGTTAATATTAGAGTCAATCACTTACAAAATTAATTGTATTAATCACAACAATATTCTGCTATTTAATCATGACATTTGTCTTTGTTTATTTTATTATAATAATAGGGACCTAGTTTTAATGTTTTGAAAAAAAGGAAATATTATGATAATGTTCTGAGTTACTGAGTTTAACAGAGTGCTTTAAGGAAGGAAAAAAATGCTAGTGTAGCTCCTTATTCCACACTCAACGACCTGGAAAGAGGATACGTGCCATTAGTCGTGTGTGTGTGTGCGCATGCGTGTATGTGAGCATTTGTGAGTCTGTGATTTACCAGGGTCTGTAAACTTTGTAACATAATTTATTTGCATTGCAACATGTAAAACTTCGTAAATTAATCGCACGGTTTTTAACATCAACACCGACAGCCCCAATATTTTTATTTCACCCACTGGCCATAAGTCATTTTTTTGATCTTGCTTGTCTTGTCATCTCTGATTTGGGTTTTCTGCTGATGGTTTTGATGATAGACTGGTTTTAACTGAGCTCTTGAGTTTGTAGAATCCTCACATTTTGGTTGTCAAAACAGGTGTCAAAAACACTGCAAAATCTGACATATTTGCAAGTGAAATTATTTTTCATCTTGATACATGGAATATTTTAAGATTACACGATTATTTCACATATTTCTATAAATTGTACATTTTATTATATTGTTAGATTAGTTGTTACTTTGTTGGTATGCTGCTGTATGTTGGTATGTATTTGTGCAGTCACTCGCAGATACCATACACACAGTTTATTAACAAAAGGGCTAAGCTTATAGGAGCAGTAAGGCACAGGCAGGGTCAGTAACAGGAAGGCAGAAAATATAAACAACATGCCAGAACAGCGTCAGGCAAAATAGGGTCAAACACTGTAAATCCGGCAAAGATAAAAGAGTGGTCAAAATTACACTGAAGTGGTCGGCAACGGAATAAACAATAGAGAGGGCAAGGCAAAAACTGAGAGTTGGAAGCAAAAACAAGTTGTTAATAAAAAGCAATAAACAAATGAAACGTGCTGTAGAAGAGCTAGATAACTAGATTCAGTACTCAGCAGGGAAAAGAGCAAACTGATGGGTATTTATACTAGACAGGCCAGGTGGAAACAATCAGTGACTGGGGGAGTGGGAATGCCTTAGTGTCACGTGATGAGCAGAGTCAGGGAAGTCCTGTGTGAGTGCATGCTGGGAATTGGAGTCTGAGTCACTGAGTAGTTCAGAGTCGCTGAACTAAGCTGAGCTATAAAGATAGTGAGACAAATATAGGCAAGTTTCTGAAATTGTACACTTTTACTGCAGTACAGATTTATACTATCATTACTGGCTTTCAGTAGCCTAGACTACTGACTGGCTAGGTTCCAATTACTGGTCGATAATAACATTTATTACACATAATTTCCCCATTTGTCTTTGACTTTTTTGTTTAGTTTTTATTTTTTTGTGTAACAAATTTCATCTTCATGAAAAGTATATATTTTTATGTAGTCCTCGTCTCGTTTTCATCATAAAAACAGGTCATTAATTAATATTTTTCAGCACAGTTTTTGTTAACAAAAAAGTTATATATGGCCAAAAACATAAATGCTCTAATACTATTAGATTACAATAAGGTTTCCAATAAGGTTCTCCAATGAACGTTGCCCCTCCAATGAATGTCGCCTCTCCAATGAACGTCGCCTCGCTTTGCCAAACATTCACACAAAGCAATCCAGACTGTTCTCATACAGAGTTCCCCAATGGTGGAACAAACTACCTTCTACTACCAGATCAGGAGAATCTCTCACTATCTTTAATAAACTCCTGAAGACAGAGCTCTTCAAAGAGCACTTACTCTCCTAACACCTCTAACTAACTACCTTCTACTACCAGATCAGGAGAATCTCTCACTATCTTTAATAAACTCCTGAAGACGGAGCTCTTCAAAGAGCACTTACTCTCCTAACACATCTAACTAACTACCTTCTACTACCAGATCAGGAGAATCTCTCACTATCTTTAATAAACTCCTGAAGACGGAGCTCTTCAAAGAGCACTTACTCTCCCAACACCTCTAACTAACTACCTTCTACTACCAGATCAGGAGAATCTCTCACTATCTTTAATAAACTCCTGAAGACGGAGCTCTTCAAAGAGCACTTACTCTCCTAACACCTCTAACTAACTACCTTCTACTACCAGATCAGGAGAATCTCTCACTATCTTTAATAAACTCCTGAAGACAGAGCTCTTCAAAGAGCACTTACTCTCCTAACACATCTAACTAACTACCTTCCACTACCAGATCAGGAGACTCTCTCACTATCTTTAATAAACTTCTGAAGACTGAACTCTTCAAAGAGCACTTACTCTCTTAACACTTAACACTCTTCTAACCTCATTTCCGTCTTCCATTCCTTCACTCCTCTATCCCATTATTTCATTTGGACCTTCTTTAGGCCCTATCTAAAGATGTTTTTACCTTTAAACTTCTATTACTTTTGTACTTTATTATTGTATGTCGCTTTGGATGTCTAAAGTATGTATTTAATATATCACAATAAAGTGAAAGCTAGTCTTCTGATATGTTAACCGTGTAGATCCACTAAAAGTACAGCAGTAAACTTCACACACCAAACATGTCCTGGCTGATCGGCCTCTCAGACAGACTGTCACTCTGAGATTTTTCCTTTTCAAATCAAAAATGTGTTATTGCATTCACATCTGTTGCTCCATTTGACTGGATCTACTAGACAGCAATGCCTCTGCGGGAATAAAGGTGAGTAATGGGTTGCCATTTCCACAAATATCCCTCCTTTCATAGATGAGCATATCATCTCACTGGGTTGCTCACATTGCTCTGGGCAATACAGACACAGCCTCCATATTCCAAAGCCTTGGGCTTTTGGGCGCTTGGGCATAATGGATAGGCCCTGTACCCAGACTGCTGGTGTGTGTGTGATCTGTGTTAGTGTGTGTGTGTGTGTATGTTGTCTGCTTCTGCTGTAATAACGCGATCACTCAAGGTGTCTGGCAGGCCTGCTTCAGAGGCCTGCTCCCTTCTTTCCAAAGCTGTAGATCACACCCAGGAGGCCGAGCTCTACACTGTCCCTCTCTTCTCCTTCTTCTTCTTCGTCTCTCTCGCTCTCTCTTTTTTTCTCCTCTTTTCTCATGGGGAAGAAAACTGTAGGCCACCTGCAGGCCACACCATGTTCACAGCCCAGGCAGATCAATACTTAGGATTCATTAGCATTATTGCACTAATACAAGAAATCAAGCAGAACTAAATACTAAATTAACTTTTAATTATTTGACATTAAAGGTGTTTGATGGACCTGCTGAAATGTTGACTTTGTTATGACAAGACAAACCAGGTAAGGATTCTGCGTGATGCCCCTGGTTTCCAATAACTTGTTATTTTGTGTGGCTCCTGTGTTAATGCATAATAAACTACTAACAAAGTATTATTAATGCATATAACAACATATAATTGGATGATAGTAGCTATGGAGAAGTATCTGAATATACTGAGGTAAATATCTTGAGATACAGTGTTAATGCATTACTTACATGTATGTACAAATGTATGGCTGATGTGTTATGTTAAATACATTTAAATTACTTAATTTAAGCAAAGCAGTCCAGCCTTACCTCAGCCTTACCCTGGCCTTAATCCTAATCTTAACCTTAACCCAAAGCCTAACTCTAACCATCATCCTGGCCCTTATCCTAATCTTACCCTCAACCCAAAACCAAACTTAAAGTGGACATGAAACATTTCAGTTTGCACAAGAGATTAAATATAATGGAATTTATTTTGAGGGGAATTTTTTATATTAAATGTTCACACACTAAATTATAATATATTTATGTTTGTTACATTTGCGCTAGTGCGTCGCCATTTTGCCCGTGAAGGCTCTGTTGACGTCACGTGGTTGGTTGGTTGAAGAGCTAGCTGTCAGTGTTGAGGAAAAGAGCTTGTTGTTTGTGGAGACTATGGATGAAGACGAAGCTGAACTAGGCTAACGTGGACCATTTGCTCAGAGATCTTTCCTGCATAAACCTGAGCAGAAATGTTTAGATGCTTTTTCTGAGAGCGAGACGTTTTGGAGGTGTCTCTGCTCTTTCTACGTGTAGTCCGTGCAGAAACTCTGCAGCCCGTCAACAGCAGGTACTGCCATCCAGTTAACTAGCTTGTTTATATACATGTAACTTTAGCTATTTAACATGTAAAGTCCAGAGTTCATTAAGACTGAATGAAACGTACATGATTTAAGTGGATATTAAAACACCAAGGCGCTGTTTGGTTGATAAACCGTTCAGTTTGGAAGTTAGAAGGCTTGCTGGGTACTTAGCTTCATCTAGTTAGCGTTAGCTAGTTAGCTAGCATTGAATAGCTATGGTAAGATAGCTAGATATGTAGCTAATGCTAGCTATGTTATCTTTTTACTGTCATCTTTTCTAGACGTTCGGTACCTCTCGCTGTTCTGCTGGGTGGGCGCGTTGTTTGGCTCGTTGCTGCTGCTTTTATAGTGCCCTCAGTCAGATGGTCTGTACATCCCAGCTGGTCAGAGGAAAAATTAAAAACGGAGGAAAAAGCCTCGGACTTCAGCTTATTTGTCCGGCAAACAACTAACTTAATGCTCCTGACTCAAAACCCCTCTCCTCCACATAGTCCTCATCTAGAAAGTGCTCGCTACTAATCCTAGCATTGAGGCTAACCGGAGGATTCTTGCGATTCAGCGCTGCTAGCCACCGCTGAAGAACAGCTGTCTGCTTAAGAGGCAAGATATGAGTGAAAGTGAATCTTTTTCTCATTCTTCACCCTGTAAAATTTTACTACACCCAGTATTACTACACCCAGGGGCAATACAAAAGTGCCCCCCTTTGCATCGATTTTTGATTTGGCTTTTATTATCTATTGAGGAACTGAGGTACTGTAGGCTCAAAGTTTATGTTAGTGAGGCGTTCGAAAACCAACCTCGTGACGTCACTTTCAGCGCTGGGACAAGATGGCGCTACACTTACTTCAAAAATGACATTTAGATTGCTTATTATTTTAATTCAGTTTCACTGACAGCTGTTAAAATTATAAGGTTTGTTAGAGTGAAAAAACATCTTGTGAATTACTAAATACTTGAAGTGTTTCATTTCCACTTTAAACCATTATCCGGGCCCTAATCCTAACCTTAATCCAAACCCTAACCATCATCCTAGCCTTAATCCTAGTCTTAACCTCAATCCAAAACAGCCTAATCATCATCTTGGCTCTAGTCTTAATCCTAATTATAATCAAAAATCTAATCCTAGTCTTAAACTCAACCCAAAACCTAATCCTAACTCACAATCTGTGCCCTTAATCTTACCTTAACCCACTCCAGTTAAGATCCAGTTACAGGTTGTTCTCAGCAGCAACAGATTGTTGGAGATGTTTAGATGGAGTGTTATATATATATAATTAGTCATATATTTGCTTAATATCTACAGATATGAACGTAGCCACTCGTAATGAGTTGAAAAACAATATAATTCAGTATTAGTCTTCAGTAAAAGTCCCTTGATGATCTATTTAATGTTCAGATGCTGGTCATCAGCGATATGTACTAGGTGAGTTACTGAGAGTCTAATGATTGTTTATTCCATTTAAAAAAAGAAAACTCAAAATAAAGTGTCAGCTTATTTTAAAAAGATAGAACATCTAAAGGTAGAGAATCTAATGGGCATTGCTTTGCTTCATATCCTATCTTTAACCCGCTGTGTGTTTCCTCTATCGTTCAGAGTGCTTCCCTCTGGGTAGTTCCTCTCCCTATCATTCGGTGTCCTGCTCTCTCCTGCTTCTCTCAGAGCGCTGCCCTCAGGGTGTGTCCTCACAAAAATTAAAGTGGGAATAAAAACGAGACCATGAGATCTTGCTGGTTTTGGTTTAGGCAGCATTTTTTCTCTTGCAATGAAAAACACATACACTAAAGTGCACAATTATTTTCAACCTTCTATATACAAGTATACTAAATAGTATTATTAATTAAACACTGAATTTTAACTTAATAACCCCTATTAGGAGACACAGACTACTACACTACTAATACAACAACAGAAAACAATAGTATACTATTGATGGTGTTTTTTCATCGTCAAGAAAATCATCGTAATAAACTGTAAAAAAAAATAAAATAAATAAAAACATTAACATCAATCAATGAAAAAAATCTGAAATGGGGCTGCACAACATTATAAAAAAAAATCATTTTTAGGTCAGATTTGCTGTTAAAATTCTTCATTATTTAAAAACGTTCTGCATTGTAGATTAATACTAGTCATCCAAACTATGAAGAAAAAAATATGGAATTATTTAGTAAACGAAAAGGTGTTAATAAACAAACCAGAATTTGTTTCATGTTTTAGATTCTTTAAAGTAGCACCTCTTGCATAGATGGCATCTTTGCACATCTTGGCATTTTCTCAGTCCAAACGTTTACTGTATATTGTAATATGGAAATACAGGAATTCTGGCAGGTTCCTTTGTAAATCAGTAATAGTATTGGTATGTAATAAATATATACATGGTCATGTTATTAAATAATTCACTATATGTATCCAATATTAGAGTAAAGTAAACAATATTGGGCAGAATTAATCTGCCTTTAGTCACAATGAGAAAAGTCTGAATATTTTGTATCGAGCAAATATTGCAACAAATATTGCAACATTTTAAATTAGCCTTATGTGACATTGCATGTCCTGTGATGTGACTATTGCACATGCTCACATTGTGATGATGATGATAATGATAATGATGATGATAAAACAATATATTGTGCTGCCCTAGTATAACGACATGTCTGTACATGAATGAAGCACTTTTTAATGCTTAAGCAAAAAACGTCTGTATAGCCATTTCCCGTATCAGGTTTTGTGGTGTCCCACAGGGTTCTATTTTAGAGACTTTGACACTGATTTAAGTTATGAATTTAATGATATTGAAATATTAAAGGGAAGGGAAGAGAAAGTTGAGCTAGAAGGCAAAGTTGTCGGTTTACTGGTCGATCTACTGTTTGTTCCGACCCTCACCTTTGGCCACGACCTTTGGGTAGTGAGATTGTGAATACAAGTGGCAGAAATAAGTTTGGATAAGGAGTTTGGTTATCTGGGAGGGGCTCAGAGTAGAGCTGCTGCTCCTCCATGTCAAGAGGAACCAGCTGAAGTGGTTATGGGTATCTGGTCAGGATGCTTCCTGAACACCTCACTGGTGAGGTGTTTCGGGCATGTCTTCCTGGGAGAAGGACCCGGGGAAGACCCAGGAGATTATATCTCTCAGACGGCCTGGGAATGCCTTGGTGTCCCCCCAGAAGACCTGGAAAAGGTAGCAGGAGAGGGAGGGAGGTCTCTTTGCTTAGTCTGCTGCCTTCATTACCCGGACCCAGAGGTGGAAAGTAATAAATTACATTTACTCAAGTTACTGTAATTGAGTAGATTTTATGAGTAATTTGTCATTTTTAAAGTAGTTTTTAAAATAGGTCATTTTACTTTAACTCAAGTATATTTTGACACAAGTAATTTATTTTGCTACATTGGAAAACTTCCAATTACTGAGTAAAAAAAAAGGCTGGGGGACAAAAAACCCCCACAAAAAACAATTGTCTGTCACGCCTGGAATAACGAGGCAATAACGTCCTCATTCAATATAAACTGTGCCCCGCCGGACAGAGCTGTCAGCTTTCAAAACTTCCACATTAAACCTGCGAAAGCTTGTGGTGTAAGTATTTTTTTTAATAATTAGATTAAATGTATAAAAAAACGTGTAAATAGCAGTTAAAGCACAGCAATGGCAAGTTAAAAAAAATAATAATGAACTGTACAACTATAAAATCACAATGTATAGTCACCTATATGAGCATAACTTTTTAATAGTAAAGAAAAAAATGTATCATAGAAACCTATGCCACGTGTTCTTGAAAATGTTTTATGGGGTGGTCTAAACAAATACTGCCTGAAAGGTCCAAATTATTATGTGGAATAATAGTTCAGTTAAAATGATTTCATTTATGATTTGTTTTTACTTTTTTACATCAAATAAATAAAAGTAACTATGTAACTTTCACTCAAAGAACATTTTAAATTGAGTACTTTTTTACTTTTACTCAAGTAGATTTTTAGATGGGTACTTTCACTTTTACTTGAGTAGAATTTTAGCAAAGTAAAGGTACTTTAACTTAATTACAATTTTTCAGTACTTTTTCCACCTCTGCCCGGACCCCTGCATGAAAGGTAGATGACGAATAAGTGGATGGATGGAAATATTAAAGAGAATAAGAGGGATTAAATTGCCTTTTTTTTTTAGTTTCTGCACAACCTGGGCGAGATGCATGAGTCAGTAAACTGTGTATGGATTAATGTATTTATATAAGCGTGTTTGGCGAGTGTGCAGTGCTAATGTAACACATTTGTTTGGTTTCAGTGTGTCTACACATGCTGTATGAGTTTATATAAATGATTCAGTGAGTCGGCTGCATGTTTGTGCACTCGTGTGGACCTGAACACAACAGCAGTTATTTGAAAACTCGCTTGGTTTAATCTGGCTGGCGAGCAAGTGAGCAGCGATGCGTTGTTCATTTTTTCTGACAATAAAAGCTGGCTGCCAAAAGACATTCACAAACCCACAGTTCTCTTCCTCCCTCTCTCTCTCTCTCTCTCTCTCTCTCTCTCGCTCTCCATCCCTGGACTCTATACGGATCAGGCCCGGCTGAAAACACATCGCCTCTTTTGATCTTCTGATTGCACAAATCTAAACGTCACGCTCTGAAGAAAACAGCCTTTACTCCATGAGCCTAGAAATTTCCATGACCCCATGTAATGGCAATATTCATCCAAAATCAAAGCCTCAAAATGGCGAGGCAATGCAGTGTGAAAATGGAATAAAGGCAGGTTGTCTCCGAAAATTACTCAGTGGTAACGCATTGAGGCAGGGGCTAAACAGCCAGGCACTCATACAGACAGGCACACACAAGGGGTGGGTTTAAAAAAATAGATATTTCAATTCAAATCGATCTATATTTAAATTGTTCAATATCGCATCATACAATCCCGAGATGACGGGCACACTGGCAACCCTTGCACCCTGCACAAGATGCGTCACGATGCTCATTTCTACCTTACACCCTGCCAACTGTTCATTTTCATGCCTTTCATGCACCATTTAAATGACTTAAGGGGTGTGATGGTCTAGAAATGAGTCGTTTTCAGGTAAATTTATGCTGTATTGCTATCTTGGCAACAGAAAACACAGGTGCTCCACTGACTGAAAACTGAAAACAGCCTAGACAGACATCAACAGTCAGACATTCACTGCTATCTTGGCAGAGTATTTGTCAGCACAGATGTGTCAACACGAACATACCCCCGCTTGCTACACACACATGAACATGCAGCCATGCAGAAAACCATACCACATTAAAATTCCCGTGAATGACTGCTGAGAAGTGCTGAACACATCCAGGTAGCTGCGCTGTGAAAATAGCAATCCTCCAAAGTCAAAGCACACCTGGCTCTTAAAGGGAATAGTAAGCAAAACGCTGACTGGTTTATTGCATGTTTCACAAAAAACACCTATGATTAAGTAACAGCTTTAAGACGACATACCACATAAATATAATTCAAATCGTTCCTGAACTGTTAAAGTCTGACCTTTCCACGTAATCCAATTCTGAGACAACATGTGACTCACAGCCTATAAATAAAGACTGAGACACTGGCTCCGTCTCTCGCCCTGTCTGACTATTTGATTTGTGTGTTCGTCATCAGCCTTTCCTCTATAATTGGATTCCATCTACATTTTGTTTGAAACTGACAATAGAAATATAGGAAGTCACTAAGGCCACACTTGTCACCTCAGAAACCTATCAGTCTTCTTTGGAGAGAGATGTGCTTAAAGTTTTGACAGCTGCTAGAGTTTCTAAAGCCCTTTAAAAAACACTGATGATTATAACAGTGCTTCAAAAGCCCTATCCGGACAGGATTAGTTTCTCAGGTGGTTCTGGGGTAATTTTCTTTGTTATGGGGGTCCTCTGTGATTTTATTCCTGTCTGGAACAACCATGTACATGTCCTTTGAAAAATTTACAGGCTGAGAATTTTTTTCCCGTCCGAATCCACATCTCTAAATTTCGTCACCTCGCGCTTAATAAAATAGGTATTTGTCCACTGCCACGCACCGTAATTACACTTCAGGCACACGTTTCCACGGAGATCCACGTTAACACAACAGCGAGTGGAAGAAATCTGGCACCAACATGCTCCGTCTGCAAAACCTGATATCATGTGACAATGCAATGTCATGTGACCAAGAAAGCCAAAAAACTCACTGGTCCTCCTGTTTTTTTAATGCAATCCAGATCCACTGAGTAGAAGTGTGAAATATTTTTCAGAGACATCCCCCTGAGAAACGAATCCCATCCAGTTAGAGCTAGAGTCAGTTTTATGGGTAACTTTATTTACAAAACTTTGTTTTCTTATATCTCATTGATGCTGGATTAAATAGGCAACACTGACTGTCTCTGCACAACTCATTTGTAAAAGAGTAGTCAAACTTTGTTTGTAGTATGAATTTATAACATTATTTTTTTTTTACACATTTATGCACTATTTCAGTTTTTAAGTAAGATTTCATGTCTTTTACATTTAGGGCCAGATTATTCATCACACTTATTCTTGGTCATGTGAGACCTCATTACTGAGTGTGATGAGATTATTCTGTTACAGTTTGATTGAGTTGAAAACATATGGGTATTATTGTATAGTTAAGTGTGTTTGAGAAGATATGCAAAAATAAATTGTGAAAAAATGTGCCTATTTCTCCCCTCAAGAACAAACTAACATTTTAATATTAAAATATACATTTTGATAATAGAAGGTTGAGTGCTTTTTGTATAATACAAAATTAGTTAGCTGAAAATCTTTTTCATATTAGAAATATTTCTAAATTATTTTATATCAAATCAAATTGAATTTGGATCTTATGAATCCGAATTGAAATGATTCAGGAAATCAGTGATGATATGCAGCTGTAATACAGCTGCAGACACATACATCAAAAGAGAGGTGAAATATCAGGAGGAAATGTATTAAAAACAGATGGAGATGGCAGACAAAACCAAAGAAGAGCTTATCCTGACAAACAGCGGCGCTGTAGGGGAGGACTCTGAGGCACGCGGCTGAGAGAGGCCGGGCAGACCCCACAGTGCCAGCGCCCATCTGGATCTGCCTGCTGAGTCGGTGGGGGGCTAATAGGCACATCTAAGCAGATTGATGTTATTGTGACACACCAGCAAGAACTGTGTGTGTGTGTGTGTGTGTGTGTGTGTTTGTGCTCATACACAGAGCACATGGTAGCAGCCTCTAACCATGCAAGGCTCTACCTTCATCACAGCAGCATGACAGAGACACACATCAGCAGAAGATGATATCAAACAGTGAGCAGAGACCGCAGGGCCTGGAGTGATGAGGAGAAAGAGACAAAGAGAAAGAGAGAAAGAGGAAGAGAGAGAGAGGGAAAGAGAGAGAGAGAGGGAGAGAGATCAAGAGAGAGAGAGAGAGTGAGAGAAACAGAGAGAGAGAGAAAGAGAGAGAGAGGGAGAAAAAAGGGGATGTGCACTTGCAAAAACTTACGTATCACATTACTTGGGATACATAGATATATTGCAAGCAAGACAATATATTGCGATTTTTTTAAATCAAATTTTAGTAACTGTCATTGTATAAAGTTAACTATTTACCCAATCAGAACAATGAGAGAAACCAGAAACTCTCTACATATTTCATCAAACTTTCCTCTCACAGCTGCTTTCTCCTTTTTCAAGTGTAAAATAAATGGCTAAAAGCAGAAGCTCAGTAAAGATTTTCAGAGCATCTGCTTATTTTCACCTTATCCTCTCACCTTAAACTGAACTTTCTTTTAGCGTAAGGAATATAAAGAGTGTTGTTCTATTTTTTGAGTGTTAATGTGAAAGAAAGGAGGAAAAATTGTATTGTACAAGGGGAGCAAGGGGAGATGGCTATATTTTTGTTCTTTAAATTCTTAAAATTTAAATATTCAAACATATTTTAGCTCATCAAAGACAAACTTCAAAAACCAAAAACACAACTTTTTGCTTTCACTTTTAGGAGTGCTGGTTCTTATTAAGGGGTGGTTGGGTTCCACCTTAAAAAAGGGGTTGTCACGTCTTGGCCTCATCTCGTGTCTCTGTGTGTTTTCCCCACGTGACCTGTGCTCCCCTGTGTCTCCCGTCTCAGTACTTTTCCACCTGTGTCTCATTTGTAGCTCCGCCCCTTCCCCAGGTGTTTCTAATTATAGAGTGTTTCCTGTTTCTTTAAATAGCCCTCCTCTGCCACTTTGTCTCTGTCAGTCTTTGCACCTTCCCCTGTCGTTCGTCTTTCTATGTGTTTCATTGCCTCTGTTCCTCGCGCCTTAGTCTCTGTGTTTATCTCTAGTTTTATGTTTCTAGTTTCCTGTTTATTTCCGTCTCCCTAAGCTCCTTGTATATATCCCTGCTTTGTGTTTATTTTCTAGATTAGCTACTTGTATTTATTCCGTTAGTTTATCATAAGTACTTCTTGTTTGTTTAGGTTTATGTTCTCTAGTTTCACTCGTTGTTTTGGGTTTTGATTATTCGTTTATCTTGGCTACATGTTTACGTTACTTGTTTCATTGTTTATTTGTTATTTATTTATTAAATCATTCATTTTTCCCTTACCTGCATTTGTGTCCGCCTCCTCGTCTCCCTGCCTGGGTCTCCGTGACAGGGGTTGTGATGCTCTTTTTAACATTTTAAATCCCTTTTTAAAATGTATCTTTTTAGGGAGGCACACATTTTTTGTTTTTAAGCTTTATACATGTTATTTTACCTGCTTCTTACTGTAATTTATCATCTCACTTTCACTCATGTGCATATTAATACAGGGGGTTTCAAAAGTAAAGAAACACCCATATTGATTGTTAGGTGATGATCCAGTTTTCACAAGGTGAACAGTGATGTGCTTTATTATAATGTGATGATATTTGTACTCATGGTAAAACAGTTATTTTCATTTTATTCAGGTGATGTGAAGGATGGCATCCCAATCAAGACCATGTTAAAAAAAACAAAAGTGACTTTTATTTCATATCAGACAGTATAAATACAAAATATTTATTTTTTAGATGCAATCTAAGTTATTCAAATTGTATTCTTGAATGTGTTGCAGGACTGAAACACAGGGATAGGTGTATATTAACCAAAGAAATTAAGTTTATGAAGTTTTGCAAAAAATAAAGTACCTTAAATGGATACTGCCTGCAGTCAAATAAAAAGTCAATGCAGAATACACTGATTTTTTTTTTTCTCTACTCTCCTAGCATTTTCCGGTCTGGCTTGCATATTTAAATAATTTAAACCAATGTTCTTATGTGTTCTGAGTACTGTACATTCACATAAAATGAGCAGTAATTTATCTGGAGTTGAGTTAATAAAGTTACATGGTGACAGTGAGAGATGATACATGTTTACTGTAGATCTCAGTGAAAAATATTGAGCTTTTTATAAATATTATATTAATCTGTATGATGAGTCATTCACAGATACTTGCTGTAGGCAGGTAGAGTGAGCTTACACACACACACACACACACACATAAATAGTTTACATCCATTCCAGCGCTAACAGCACACACAGTATTAGCTGTGAAAGAACACGCCTGTGGGAGGAGCACAGTTTGAGATCAGAAAAGAAAGAATAAGGGATTTTTGGATAGAGGTGTTGGGGGTTAGTCTACCTTCAGTCCTCCACACTCTGCTGCAGAGCTTCTGTCCACTCCAGTGATGTAAATTCCAAGAGCGTACTCTGCCCCGCCGCGAATCATCAAACCCAGAGAACGGCCATCGTCCAGCACCAGATTCACCTGCAAAACAACACAACACTGCTGTAAAATACACACATACACACATTTATCTCTTTATCTGAAGGAAGGAAGGCAAAAACTTGTAGGACAGCAATACAGACTCAGCCAGTGAACACAAAACCTCAACAAGCATTACAAAAACATACCTGTGTAAAATACACTATATTACCAAAGGTATAAAAGTTGGGAGAATGACATGGTCCAAAATATCAAAGTATTAATAGTTCCTTTCACTGGAAGTAAGGGGCCGAGCTCAACTAGAAAAAATAATCCCTCATACCATAATCCATAATCCCCCCTCCACCAAACTTTACACCTGGCACAATGCAGTCAACATGTACTGTTCTCATTGTGTCATACGGAGTCTGTCTGTCTCTCTCTCTATCTTTTGCTCATCTGTGCACTCTTTCTATGTCTGTCTATCTCTCTATCTTTTGCTCATCTGTGCACTCTTTCTATGTCTGTCTCTCTCTCTTTTGGTCACCTGCACACTCTTTCTCTGTATGTCTATCTCTCTATCTTTTGCTCACCTGCGCACTCTTTCTCTGTCGGTCTGTCTCTCTATCTTTTGCTCATCTGTGCACTCTTTCTCTGTCTGTCTCTCTCTCTCTATCTTTTGCCCACCTGTGCACTCTCTCTCTCTCTCTCTCTCTCTCTCTATCTTTTGCTCATCTGTGCACTCTTTCTCTGTCTGTCTCTCTCTCATTCTTTCTCTGTCTGTCTCTCTCTCTCTCTTTTGCCCACCTGCGCACTCTTTCTCTATCTGTCTCTCTCTCTCTTTCTTTCTCTGTCTATCTATCTCTCTCTCTCTTTTGCCCACCTGCACACTCTTTCTCTGTCTGTCTCTCTCTCTTTTGCCCACCTGCACACTCTTTCTCTGTCTGTCTCTCTCTCTATTTTGTCCACCTGTGGACTCTTTCTCTGTCTGTCTCTCTCTCTTTTGCTCACCTGCACACTCTTTCTTTGTCTGTCTCTCTCTCTCTCTTTTGCTCACCTGTGCGCTCTTTCTCTCCCTCTCATTCTTTTTCTGTCTGTCTGTCTGTCTCTCTCTCTCTCTTTTGCCTACATGCAAACTCTTTCTCAGTCTCTCTCTCTCTCTCTCTCTTTTGCTCACTCACGCTCTCTCTCTCTTGTTAATGCTCTCTCCCTCTCTTTTTTCTCTCTTTCTCTCTCTCAGATTTAAGTGATTGACACCACTACTATATTTAAAAACTAATGCTGACTTTCACAATCTGTTCGGTACCATTACACCCCTCGTATATTGTATATCCAAACCTCACTTGTAGCAGAAGGACCATATGATACAGCTCTTTTTACTGATGGATGATTTGTCACTAAAGACCAGTTGCAAATGAAAGTGACACTGGCTGGCTGGTGGACTGCCTAAACAGTGTACAGTTTGTTGAAACGACCATGCTGCTCTTCTCAGTGCTTTAAAAAGGCGTGTCCAGCAGCCAACGATCTCCCATCAGGAACTACACTACCCAAAAGTAGCCTCTGAGAGCCTGTTTATATAGATCAGTGGATGCTGCAATTGTACAATTGTTCATTCAGACATTTAGAACTCGGAGACATTCAGAATCGGGGGAGATTAATTTAGTCTAAACCAAAACAGCAGCTGTGAAAGTTATGAACCATGGACCGGACAAAAATAGACGTTGTATGTATTGAGTTTTTGTAAAATAGACGAAAATAAGCAGCTAATAAACATTAAAAAGTAAATAAAGAACTAAAAAATATGAAAAATTTAATCATCAGAAGCATTCGATAATTTTGAAATAGAACAGTCTAAGAAAACAAACAAACAAAAAAAGTTGCTAAAAAAAAAAATTGATCAAAAAGACGTAAATAAATATTAAATAAAACTATGTCAGGGCCAGGCAGGGATAAGACACGTGAAAATACAATAAAAAAGCTTTATTAAGTAAGGGTAATCCAAAATCCAGAAAACCAACATGAAGGGCAGAGAACATACAAGGAATGTCAAGATAGGTCAAACTCAGAATGTAAATGATACAAAGGTAAGGTAAGGTAAAAAAAGGCAAACCTAATACTTGTTAGGGAGTGAGTGAAGTGCAGGAGTATATATAGGGAGGTTAACAGGTGAAATCAATACTCAGGTGTTTGTGGTATTCAAGGATTCAAGGATTCAAGGAGATTTAATTATCATTCGCATCACATGTGGTACATGAGGTGGAACGAAATTGTGATCTCACGATTCAGTTTACACACAAGAGCTGTTGTTAAAATAGATCATATAGATGAAATAGATAACAAATAAAAAAAATACAATAAAAATAGAATATACAAAATAGATAAAGATAAAAATAAATGGGGGTTACATGGGATCAGTCTTGTAAGGGTTGGTGATGTGCATTCTGGGCAATGGAGCTGGAAGATCACCGGGACGCAAAAAAGTAAAACTAAAAATAGAACAAATAATTAGTATTAAGTTTAACAGATAGAGCTGGAGTGAAGGTGGTGAGATATTAAGAGTTTAAAATAGTTTAGTGACACCTGACAGTGGGGTTACCTCAATTATTATTTTCCTTGCAGCTTTAAATGAGCTCTGTAATTTTCCTGCTGCAGGATGAACAGAAACAGCTGAGCAATATAAAATCATTCCATTTGCATAATGGTTTATTTTATGGTCTGAGGCAGAAGCAGTAATTTCATTAATATATAATGTAAAATTACACACACACACACACACACACACACACACACACATATATATATATATATATATATATATATATAATATCATATATATATATATATATATATATATATATATATATATATGATATCATATTATATATATATATACATACAGTGGCTTGTAAAAGTACTCATAACCCTTAAACATTTCCATATTTTGTCCAATTACAACCACAAAAATATATATTTCACTGGACTTTAATGTGAAAGACCAACACAAAGTGGAATACAATGATTCATGAGTCGTTACTTTGTGAAACCACCTTTTGCTGCCAGTCTTTTAGTGTATGTCTTCGCCAGCTTTGCTTATCTAGTGACTGAGATTTTTCTTTGCAAAACAGCTCAAGCTCAGTCAGATTAGATGGCGAGCGTTTGTGAACAGCAGTTTTCAGATCCTGCCACAGGTTCTCGATTGGGTTTAGGTCTGGACTTTGACTGGGCCATTCTAACACATGAATAGGTTTGTTTTAAACCATTCTGTTGTAGCTCTGGCTTTATGTTTAAGGTCATTGTCCTGCTGGAAGGTAAACCTGCACACCAGTCTCAAGTCTTTTTACAGACTCCAACAGGTTTTCTTCCAGGATTGTCCTGTATTTGGCTCCATCAATCTTCCCATCAACTCTGACTAGCTTCCCTGTCCCTGCTGAAGAGAAGCATCCTCTTATTATTATTTCTGGATAATGGATTGAACAGTGCTCCTTGAGATGTTCTAAGCTGGGCCAGTTTTTTATTTGTAAAAAATGTTTTGAATCATGCACAGTTTTCTTTTGCACTTTACAATTGTATACCACTCTGTGTTGGTCTTTAACATTAAATTCCAATTTAATATTTTTTTTGTTTGTGGCTGTAACGTGACAAAATGTGGAAAAGTTCAAGGGGTATGAAGAGGTATACTTTTAGCCACTGTGTATAATTTATAGCTCCCCCTAGTGTTCCCTGTTGTGGGGACACTCACTGACTCACCTGGCTGCTAGCGATGCCATGCCAGAGAATCTCGATAAAGGAGAATACACACTTACAGTGAGTCAAAATCAGAGTTTATAAACATCTAATCAGTTTTAAACTGATTTTACTCAGTTGCTTCATGTGAACCCATTCATTTTAGACTCACTGCAAGTGTGTATGAATCAGGTGTAAATGAAATAAAACTAAAATATAACTAAATGTGTTATGGCTGCTGAAATGACAACTGATTAGAGCTATTGTAATGAGTAAAAGGCAAATACTGTAGTTAGGTACTGTACTTTGTAATGAGTTACATATGATTAAAGAATAATTTTTACATACATTTTTACTGTATTATTTATTATCACAGGTGACAGCCAAACTCCTCTGGACATCATTAAGATCTACTTTTCAGAGGATGCAGTGGAAGCCCTCTCAAGGAACAGGGAGACACTGGGAAAAACTATTTTCCCACAGTCCAGGGTCTCTTTTATTACTTTGTATGGGTGTGGCGAGATCTCGAGGCACGGACGATATTTCTCGTCAGGCTTAAACCTGTCTCGCGGGGCAAAAAAACAGTTAAGTGTGGACTTTTTAAGAGGGATCTGGCAACCCAGTAGCGATAGAGTATGATGGCTGAGCAGTGAGAGCAGCTCTCAGCAGAAGAGGAAAATTCGGGCATTTGCATAGAAGATGCTTCTGCTACTTTTAAGTTGTGTGTCTGGCTGCATTCTGGCTCCTGTGGAAACAATAAACTGTAACAGAGTGACCAACAAGACACAAACCATATTTAAATACTGTAAGTAAATCCTACACGTGACTGTTTCATAGGTAGTTGTACTAATCTCTTAGCTCTGTACTGTATTTAAAAATGTTCTGTCTCTGTTTGCACTTCAAGCATAGTCTTAATATGACTGGTTATGGTTATGCATAGTTAAATTACAAGAGATTTAGGAGAAAAAAACACAGACTGCTTGTGGTTTGCACTTATTTTTTGCACTATATAAGACCTAGATAAGTTTTATTTTTATTTTTTTATTATTATTATTATTATTATTATTATTATTATTATTATTATTATTATTATTATTATTATATTATATTATAGAATCAATGTGGGAGAGAAACCAGTCTGTAAAGTTTGTGTTATATGATTTTGTTAAATAAAACTCTATTTTTCAAGCCATTTTTTATTTTTGACGTTTTCTTTAAAATTTTATTTTTAAATCTCGTCTTGTGATATTAGTGTCTCGTCACACCCCTATTACTTTGTAATCTTACTGATTAAGGTATCATAATACTGTTGTACTTTTTATGTGTCTGAATTTTACCCATATTCTGTGTTTGTTTAAAAAAAAAAAAACCTGTAAAAGAGATTTCACTGCCTCTTCTTTTCTTACACTGCACACTTTCCAAGTGCGAAGGTGTTTCAAATATTTGATGTTGATATTGAGTTCAGAATACTAATTTATTAAAGTATTTTAATAGTGTAATTTCAGATGGCTGAAATGTGGATCATTATTGTTTTTTATGACTAAATGGCAGAAAATAAATATCAGATTAATTATTAAAAAATAAATATTGGTCACTTGTGCTCTCTAAGTATTGTCATCGGCCATTCAAGAACTTCAATTATAAGTATTATTCATAGGACAAAACGCATGCACAAAACTGCATACGAAATAAATATGTTTTATAAAGTAACAGTACACAGTAAGTTGTCATTTCTGACAGAATTGGAAAAAAAGACCAAAAAAGATTTTCTTGTATACAGAAAGGCTGCAGGTTGCATTTTGTGAGACTTATATTGAAGCAGAACGACCTGTTTATTGAACAATCAGCAAAAAAAAAAAAAAAGTGCTGTCAACCTGCAGCCAGGACCTGAGCTATTAGAGCTTTTACTGAATCAGACTCCACACTGTCAGATTCTGTGCAAACAGAATGTTAAATGAGTGTAGAAACAGGGCTGGTTTACTGTGCTACACAATTCTGTCAGTAAAGCACTTCAGCGTTCAGAGATCAAACAGCCCCGATCCCAGTCTCAGCCTGTCTGCACAACACTGAAAATAAACTGAGCTCAGCTCGCTTATATACCTGCTGCACCAAACACACACACACTGACTCCACTGACTCTCACAAACACACGTGTAACTCAATGATAACCCCATTTAAAAACACCACTGATTAAAATTAAATGACTTGTGAAAAACAATGATTAGTAGATAATCTGCATAATTAAACTGCATAATTACAGAGCCTAGTGGACAATTCTGTTTAAAATACTGAGCAAAAATCTTACGCAAAGCTGTCAATCTGGGCAAAAAGCATTAATTAGTTCAAATAAAATATTGATTAATACACATTAAAAATAAACATTGCATTGCTTGATGATTTGATTTATTTAAAATGAGTTTGCAGAGTTCTCCTAAATAAAGCTCAGCATTTATAGTTGCCATCAATGAACTGAATCTGAATGCATAATAAATGAACAGATGGTTCTCCATAAAATCCTGTAGGATGTTTTCACACGTATAGGAGTTTTTTTCTGGTCTGAATCTGTTGTCTTCCCCGATTGTTTAGAGATGTCTGAGGCGGGAGCAAGAAAGTAAATACAGGAAGGTCCTGTGTTTAATTCTAGAAATGGCTGTTGTTTGTTAATCTGTGCTGCAGTTTGTTAATCTGAGCTGTGGTTTGGTTATCTGAGCTGTAGTTTGTTAATCTTGAGTTGTAGTTTGGTAATTTGAGCTGTTGTTTGGTAATCTGGAATGCAGTTTGTTAATCTGATCTGTAGTTTGTTAATCTAAGCTGCAGTTTGGTTATCTGGGATGCAGTTTGTTAATCTGAGCTGTGGTTTGGTTATCTGGGATGCAGTTTGTTAATCTGAGCTGCAGTTTGTTAATCTGAGCTGTGGTTTGTTAATCTGAGCTACAGTTTGTTAATCTTGAGCTGTGGTTTGGTAATCTGGGCTGCAGTTTGTTAATCTGAGCTGTGGTTTGGTTATCTGAGCTGTAGTTTGGTTATCTGGGCTGCAGTTTGTTAATCTGAGCTGCAGTTTGTTAATCTGAGCTGTGGTTTGGTTATCTGAGCTGTAGTTTGTTAATCTTGAGCTGTAGTTTGGTAATTTGAGCTGCTGTTTGTTAATATGAGCTGTAGTTTGTTAATCTGAGCTGTGGTTTGGTAATCTGGGATGCAGTTTGTTCATTTGAGCTGTGGTTTGGTTATCTGGGATGCAGTTTGTTAATCTGAGCTGTAGTTTGTTAATCTGAGCTGTAGTTTGGTAATCTGTGCTGCAGTTTGTTAATCTGAGCTGCAGTTTGGTAATCTGTGCTGTTGTTTGGTTATCTGGGCTGTAGTTTGTTAATCTGAGCTGTTGTTTGTTAATCTGAGTTGTAGTTTGTTAATCTGAGCTGTAGTTTGGTTATCTGGGCTGTGGTTTGGTTATCTGGGATGCATTTTGTTAATCTGAGCTGCAGTTTGTTAATCTGAGCTGTGGTTTGGTTATTTGTGCTGCAGTTTCTTAATCTGGGATGCAGTTTGTTAATCTGAGCTGTAGTTTGTTAATCTGAGCTGTGGTTTGTTAATCTGAGCTGTGGTTTGGTTATCTGGGCTGCCGTTTGTTAAACAGGAATCTGTTTTCTTTGCTATCCAAGGCCTCACTGATGTCTTGTCAACACCAAGGTTCAAGTGCATCAGTGTGTTGACTGTGATGTATTTGTGCTGTCCAGTTTTCAATAACAGAAAGAACCATGGAAAAGAGTCTGGACAACCATGATCTTTGATTGTTGAGACAAATTCTTACATTCTGAAAATCAAGAATTCAACCTTGTATGTCATTCTGTCATTCCACCCTTGTGTGGTTGTGTTGTGTATCTTGACTGCTGGAGTTAAAAATCGATACTAACATCAATCCAACACTAGCAAACTCTTACTTCTACATTTTCACCACCAATAGAAAGACTGAAGCTTTCAGTAGCTTCTGGACATCTGTCTCCTGTAAAGCATCTCAGAATCTTAGAAAGGCTGTGTATGGTTTGTTATTTGTTTGGATAAGCCTATTTTTTTAAACCTGTTTAATTGTAAAGGTTACTTGATTACTAAAATAACTTTATTAAAAAGAGCAGAAACATTGCACAGCATTTTCAAACTATCAAACAAATTTTAACATCAGACAAAGATAATCCAAGTAATTACAAAATATCTTGTTGTGCCATCCTTGGCGGCAACAACTGCAATCAGGTGTTTGCAATAACAATGAGTCTTCCAGATTTCTGGGGAGAAATTTTGTCCTAATCTTCTTTAAAGAACTGTTCAAATTTAGCCACATTGGAAGGTTTTCCAGTATGAACAGCCTATTTATGGTCCTGCCAAAGCATATAAACCTAATATAAGTCCGGACTTTGACTAGACCACTCCAAAGTCTTTTTTTGCCCTTCTGAGGTGATCTTGCTGGTGTGTTTTGGATCATTGTCCTGCTGCAGAACCCAAGCACGCTTAAGCTTCAGGTCTCAAACTGATGGCCGGGCATTTTCCATTAGGATTTTTTGCTACAGATAGTCCAAGTTCTGAAGCAGCAAAGGAGCCCCAGTTCTTTTTCTAAAATTCTGTGTTATTTTTATGACTAATGTAAGGGAACACTTAGTAATCATGCTTGACTGTGGCTTTTACAATTTACCTCAGCTTTTCCAAAAATGGGGTTAATCTCAGTTAATTGAAGAGGTATAATTTTTCAGGCCAGGTTGGTTTTGGACAACTTTTTCCCAATAATAAATTACATAATGTAAAACATGATTATGTATTTACTTAGGTTATCTCTAAGTCAGGTTATCTGATATCAACTTTATTTTCTTTTATCAAACAAAAACCTAATAAATCTGTTAGGGTCAAACATTGATTCACAGCACTGTGTGTGTTGAAACTCAGTCAGAAAAAGCAGGCGTGCACTTCCAGTGCACCAAAGATCACTGCCTGAAGTCTACAGCCTCACTATCAAGCACCGGAACACTAGTGCTCTGATAAAGGTTAACACTAGTCATCCCTGAAAGGTCAGTCTGGAAGAAGCCAAACTGCATTATGTGCTGTGTCACTGTTTTTAATGCCATACATTTATAAAAGTCTCCAGTGTGAATTATGGCTGGGATTTCTGAGGGAAATGGTATTAGCTAAATGGGTTTTCAGCTCCACCACTGCTTTCAGAGTTTACTGGAACCGAATACCTTGGAATTGCTTTACAAACAGCTCTGTCTTGATGTTTACCTGAGGAAAAAGAATGATAACAACTTAAACTAGGACTGGAGAATAATTTTATATTAATACGGATAAATTTTTTTAGTTATACAACATACCGTATTAAAATAACAGTGATATAATATTAGACACAGTTTTGATATTTCAATATCACTAAGAGCCCGGCAGAGGGTTACAATAAGCGGGTATATACAAACTGGTTTCTGAGAGTAATAACTGAAGACCAGATTAACATCATGCATATTATATTAAACAACATAACTTATTGTATTATTACCGGATTATAAGGTGCCCTATCAATAAACATCTTTTTTTTTCTGGTCTATTTTCATACATAAGGCACACTGGATTATTAGGAGCATTATGTGACACTAGTAAGAAACAGGGGTGGCCATATTTTACTTCTAACTTAACAGGTCTCGCAGCTGGGTGCTACACTGAGGAAGCCAAAGCGATATTATCTAGCGGTTCGTCCCACATAGCTTGTTTTAATAATGCAAATGCTTAGGCTACAGTCTGATTATCCTCACCTCTAAACGGCGAAAGAGCTAGCCTTTAGCGAGGTTAGCGAGCTGGGGATAGCAACAGGCTACAGGCTGATAATACTTATCTCTGAATGGCCAAAGAGTGAATGGCTGTTTAGCACGGTTAGCGGCTAATGCTAATACTGTTGGAGAACTAAACTGAAACTCCTGTGTAACGCTGCACTTCAGCGGAGCAGCTTTACTCATTACATCAGCCATTAATTAGGCTTGGAAAAATGTTAGCATCACAAATTAGCATTTCCACTGTGGTTAATCTGTGGTTATTCTTGTAGGCTTCATAATAAATGTTCTCGTGGCAGGTCTTACTAATAAAAATATGCATATATGGAATTTTATTTCCACTTTAATAAGAAAACCTTTGACCAAATATGGTCAAATTTCTGAATTCTGTTAATATCCTCATCTTATTTTAAGCATTTTAAGCAGGGCTGGTGAATTTTATTATTACAGAATAGATTGTAGTCATTCTTTAAAACATATTTGAGTAGCCTAGAATCTTCTAAAAATAACCTCAGGCATGTGTGACCGGCCCAATCAACACACAGCGTCTGTTACTGAGTGATGGTCGTTACAGGGAGCTGCACTGAAGAAAGGGTTGAGGACAAAGGGCAGAACACTGTATACTACTGTAGTCTGGCAGTACCAGAGTGTGATGATGTACACCACAGGTGATAACTTTTATACTGTTCATGTGCACATATGTGTTATTCTGTACTGAGCAAAATTAAGCTCAGTAAAATACATCTCTGGAAAAAAGAGACCACTTAAAAATGATGAGTTTCTTTGTTTTTACCAAAATTGAAAACATCTGGAATATAATCAAGAAGAAGATAAATGATCACAAGTCATGAAACCAAACTGAACCGCTTGAATTTTTGCACCAGGAGTGTCATAAAGTTATCTAAAAGCAGTGTGTAAGACTGGTGGAGGAGAACATGACAAGATGCATGAAAAACCAGGATTATTCCAACAAATATTGATTTCTCTGAAACTCGCTTAAACTCCTAAAACGTTATGAATATGAACTTGTGGGTTTCTTTGCATTATTTGAGGTCTAAAAGCTCTGCATCTTTTTGTTATTTCAGCCATTTCTCATTTTCTGCAAATAAATGCTCTAAAAAAAAATTTGTAGTTTATAGAATAAAACAACATTTTTTTATGTTCATTTTATTCAAACATAAAACTATAAATAGCAAAATCAGAGAATCTCTTAATTTTTTTCCTAAATATTTTCCAGCACTAGCTAAAACAGAGCTGGATGTTTCCTCTTCACAGTGCAGTCTGCATGGAGCTTCTAATCCTGCCTTTGCACAGACAGATTTACACCTGTATAAGCAATAAATGTCAAATCTCCCTGTATAATGATATTTTTGGAGGTTCTGGCCTCAGGTTTAGAAGATTTAGATGAGCTGAGGGGTTCAAAACAAAAAATTAAAAACATACAAAGCTACAAATTGACCTCACTAATTGAAAATGCAGTGTGTTAGGAAACACATTTACAGAATAAAGCTAAAAACAATTATACCTATTTATACAGCACCTTTAATACACAGATATCAGCTTAAAGTGCTTTACAAAAACCAAGCAAATTAAAGCAAGCAAATACAAAAAAACAAGCATAAATGAATAAATAATGGAAAAGGGCAATAACAAATAGAAAGCTAAAGTGAATTAATACATTTTAGGTTGTTTTTTTGTCCTCTCGCATAAAAGCAGAAAACAACTTCCCTGCTTTGCATAAATTGTACTCCTGAACTGTTCAGCAGAGTTTGAGGACTTTAAGGTCTAGTTCAGAATACATTCTGTTAGACACTGACTTGTAGGAATGCACCAAATTATTAGAAGCTTTTAAAATAATATAAAAACCCTACACTAGTAACAGGAAACAGGCAGGAAAGAATTGAGCCTTTTAACACTGCAATCTCTCCATTCCTGAACTTTCATTTTCTATTGTGAACTGCATCTAAAGCCCTACTTTATTATATTGTATTTTCCGGTGTCTGATCAAAACCTTGGTTCTCATTATGATGAAAAAGTGAAAAATAAGATACACTGCCTGGCCAAAAAAAAAAAAGGTCACATAATATTTAGTTGGACTGCCTTTAGCTTTGACTGCAGCACGGTGCATTCACTGTGCCGCTGTTTCGATAAGCTTCTGCAATGTTACAAGATTTACTTAAATCTAGTTTTGCCGGATTAATTTTTTACCAAGATCTTTCAGCAGCATTGATGAGTCTGACCACTCTGACCACTGCACAAAGCAGCTCTTCTCCATCCAGCACATCCCAAAGATTCTCAATGAGGTTAAGGTCTGGACTCTGTGGTGAACTCTCTCTGTGTGAAAATGATGATCTCATGCTCCCTGAATCACTCTTTCACAATTCCAACCCCATGAATCCTGGCGTTGTGATCTTGGAATATGGCCGTGCCATCAGAGAAGAATTATAAAATCCATTGATGGAATAACCTGGTCTATATACAGTATATTCAGGTAGTCAGCTGACCTCATTCTTTCAGCACATACTGTTGCTGAACCTAAACCTCAACCTAAGCATCAACCAACCCCACATCATTTACTTACTTAAATCCAGGTGACGACTTTTTTTTTGCCAGGCAGTGTATAAGATATTTCTGCTACAGCAGTATATTTGCCTGCATTAAATCAGCACTTTGTGTTAAATTAACATTAAAAGTGTTAAACTGAACTACATAATAAATAAACCAATAGAAATGTTTCAAATAAATAAAATCAGCACTGAGATTAGGGAAAACAAGGTTTTGTTTAACAGCGACACCATGCTATAGCATGCAGCCTCTACATGCCTTTACCAGTGCCATGTACTAGCCAATAAAAGCAAAGCTCCTCATGTTTAATAAGCCCTTAGTAATAAGAAAATCACAGTGTTTCATCCTAAGGCAAGATAACAGGGATGTAAATAAGCTTACTATTCCACATCTGGACATTTTTAACCCCAAACAAATCCATATGCTTACTATTTATATGTTAAATAACCAATTAAAATCTTAATAAATGCCTTGCCAGGTACCTGAGGAGCACCCTGTAGTTAAATGATCCGCTGTGCAGATTGTGATTAGCTGAAGTGCTGGTAAACAGAATAGCAATTAGAGATGCAGTGTTAGTGAAATGTGTTAAGACATATTTTGCAGTGTCTCTATGATCTAAGTTAAAACACAAGTTGGAGAACATGTCCCACCTCATGCACCACTCTCTGACAGCACTGGGCAGCTCTTTCAGTGCCTGGCTGCTGCACCCGGTAAGATACCTCAGGTCCTTCTTCCCGGCCGCTGTCAGTTAGAGTGTATAAGAGAGGCTGCTCTGTTTACTGCATACTGCATACTAGTTCCATATGTATACAATATGCATTAATCAGTAAACTTTACCTCATTTTTTTACACCTATATTAATCACGGTAGCAAGTTTCCAGAGCCTGGTGGCAAGAGGTTTTATTTTGTGAATATACATTACTTTTAATTACATTGAAATAAGAATTACTTAAGTCTCTCTAACACACACACACACATACACACACATAAACCCGGGATGCGGGAAGCTGGGAGCACCACTTTAAATGCACAATTCACGCTGATGGCGAGTAGCTGCCATTACTTTGTTGTCCTCATGAGCTGTGGATTAATCTACACATATATCTGAAAACAGTTTATTTGGATGAGTAGATCACTTTTGTAGCTTGTTAGCCCATAAACATGCATATGAAATAAGTAGCAGCTTATAGCCCGGAAATGATGCCCGGAAATGATGCTGTTTGATCACTAGTATTCTCTAACACACCGCTGAGGCCTTCACAGAACAGCTGTATTTATACTGAGACTAAATTACACACAGCTGCATAACTCTATTAACTTATTAAGTGACTTCTGAAGCCAATTGATTGCACTGGATTGTATTTAGGGGTTTTTAGGAGTTTGGATTGTATTTAGGAGTAAAAGGTCACACTTTTCAGATTTTTATTTGATAAACATGTTGAAAACCATGTATCATTTTCGTTCCTCTTCACACTTATGCAATACTTATGCGTTTTTGTCAATGGACAATCTCCACCTCAGGACTTTAACCCCCAGAACGCATCTGTCTTTGACACATGTCCGGACTCCACCAATCAGCGCGCTTTCTCTCTCGTCATCTCCGGAATTCTGAGATTGTTTTCAGCTGTTTGTGATCAACTTTGTGTATTTAAGTCAGTCTATTTCATATGTTTAATGACTGTTATCCAGCGACATACTGAGTTTTCTATATCTGTTTGTATCTCCGTGTATGAACTGTTTTTTTATCTTTTTGACTCAGTTTTATATCGCCCTTTCTGCTTGTTTACTTAGTGCTCTTCCGGTTTACTGACTGGTTCAGGTTTACTCTTTTGTCTAACGATTTGGCTCTGATGTATTGGTTTACTGTCTCTCTGGTTCTGACCTTTGCCTGTATTATGACTACGCTCTCTGCTTTTGCCCCTTTTATTAAAGCCTCATCTAGTTTTTTTTTTTTTTTTTTGGCCCAACCACCACCCCCCCTCTTCGGAGGACAATTAATACTTTATTTATTTATTTATTTATTTATTTATTTTATTTATTTTATTTTTATTATTATTATTATTATTATTATTATTATTATTATTATTATTATTATTATTATTATTATTTTATATATATATATATATTTTGTGTGGATATAGTTGTGGGAGTTCAGGGTTGGAAGGATCGGAGTGTGAGGTACAGGAGGGGGGTACAAGAAGAAGAAAAAGAAAAGAAAGGAAAAAAAAAAAAAAAAAAAAAAACTAAACAAACAAACAAACAAACAAACAAAAAATAATAATAATAATAAAATAAACATAAAATAAACAAACATACATATATACACATACTCACATATCTAACTATACATATGCTTATACATATACACACATACATAAATATACATACATATTAATACATACACATAAATACTTACACACACACACGCACAGTTACTTCTATTCTATTGTTTTTTGCAAAAATATGTCATGTGTTACGGATTATGTCATGAAATGCCTACCACAATGGAGGCAAGAAACCGCCACCATGCCCCTGCGATCCAGAGGCAGATAGGGAAGAACCCAGTGGACCCAGACCATCCACAGCCCATTAGGAGCCCAGAAGACCCGTGGCCACACATCCCGATGGTAACCATGTGCACACCCCAGATGAGGACGGGGGAGACTCCAGACGAAGCCCCCATGGCAAAGAGCAAGAGTCCAGAGAGCCAAAGGAAGCGAGCAGCCCACCCCCCCGGCAGGCCAGCACCCCCTGCACGAGCCGAGCATGCGGCCCCCGAGATCCCAAGCACCCGGGAACAGCCTGACACCCGGCAGGCCCCCCCCCCCCACGCCAAGGGGGCCCAAGCCACCCCCAGGCCACGGCCACCAAGGGGGCGGGCCAGAGACCACATTAGGGCATCCGGCCACGCACCCATGGACCCACAGACGCCCACCCCCCCAGGAACGGCAGTGACGATCGGCGGAGAGCAGCGTGGAGCGGTAGGGAGGGCAAAAACCCGCCCTACGCAACCATGTCCAACAGGTATCCATGCTCAGTCAGCCCCAAACCCAGGACCAACTGTTCACGCACACATGCACATTCACACACCCGTCACACACACATCCGTCACACATACACCCGTCGCACACGTGCACATTCACTCACAGACCAGTCACACACACCAGTCACGCACACCAGTCACACACACAGAACATACATAAACACCTAATGCGGGCATGCGGGCACCAGTACCGAGCCAGCGGCAACCTAGGGAAGCAGCCAGCCCGGCCCCGAACAACCACCCGACCCACACCCCAGGCAGGGTGCACGAAACCAGGGTGTGAGAAGACCTGACCCCCCTCCTCCCCCCACCCAGCATGTTGCAGTGATATGAATGTGTATAATGAGAAGAATGAATGAAAGCTACAGTGCTATTAAAATTGGAGGGACAGCTGTAATATGAGAACTGAATAACAGTACCCAACCACACTGCCCCCCCAAAGGCCCTCAATGTCTAAAATGCGAAAATAAAATTGAGGAGCAGGGAGCACCTGCCCCCCAAAACCCTATGTGTAATATGTTGTGTGTAAGCTGTATGATGAGTTTGTATGTGTAATGCGATGTTAGACTGAGTAGGAGTCGGGGAAGGGCCAGGAAAGGACCGAGGGGCAGAGGACTACCCCCCGGAGGAAGAGAGCCAACTACTGCTGGCTCACTAGGCACCCAGTTCCATACACCCAACCGCAGTACAGGGAAGGCAAGTCCAGGGTGTAGAGCGGCTACGGCCCCAGGGCACCGCCGCTCTGCAAGACAGTGCCCCCATCCCCACACTGCAATACAACATAAATACACACCCCACTCACATACAAAAGACAACAGATATTACACACACGCACACACACACACACGCACACACACACACACACACACACACACACACACACACACAGACACATTTACACTCAACATCCCACTCTTTCTCATACACACACAGTGGTCCTGAGCCCAGGACCAACCGGTCTTAAGTGGGAGACTGCCGCTTCCCCACCTGAGCGCCCCTACCTCCCCACAGGGAGGGCACCCAGAATCCCGGAATGCCAACCAGACACCCCAACACGGACCAAACCACCACCCCCCACGACGGCGCGCCCAAGAGAGGCATAGACCCTCCCCAGCACAGGGAGGGACCCAAACAGGCGACAGACGCCCACGGGCACCAGGGCCCCGGACTCCGCACCCCGACCGCCACAGGGGAACCCAGCCAACCGGACAGGGCCAGCACCCACCACCATGGGCCCCCCAGACCCACACCCCAAGACCACAAGAGCATACATCCAGGCCCCCCCCACCAACAACCAGGGCCCGCACACAGAAATCACCAAGCGGCAGCCACCGTCCCCAGTCCAAGAGCCATCAGACACCCGAATCCCCCGATCCCCCCCCAACCACCTGCCGGACGCACCAGTTTTTAACCGTGTGCGTCTGACTCCGCTCTGTAACATTACATGCTTTAAAGAAAAAATTCTATTTTCTTTTTTTTCTTACATTTTCTGACATTTCTGTCTGTGCGTCGCTGTCCTATTGCAACCTTCCCGCTGTGGGATTAATAAAGGATTAAATTATTTCATTTCTTATCTCATTCATACATACATCAGGCCCAGGGTGAGTACAGCATTGGACTGGAGGGCCCTCAATACGAGACAGCTAGTACTTCCATTATCAGCGTAGCACTCTAAAAGCACGGTCCTCTGCTCACTTCAACAGAATAACGAGTGATTAAAGACAGTGCCGTTTTGTGGCGGTTTGCTGAGGGCTGAGTAAATGTGCAGCAGGTACAGTACATGACTCATCTGCTCTGTATTAGTTCACAAAACTAAAAACACAATCATCCCAACCCTATAATAAAGCCTCTGGATACACTCTAAACACTTCTCCCACTGAAAAAGGGTGCAGGCACACACTGTGACTTTATTACACTGAGAAAGCAGCTTGCAGCGTTTTTCTCGTTGTTACAGCATTAGCTTAAGTCTCTGTGGCTGATAACTGATACCTCGCTCCCTCGAAGTGCCATCCATTCATCACTGTTGATCATCACAGATAGAGTTCAGCCAGAAATTCCTCGTTCATTCCCTGGATAAAGGATGAGTGAGAGCAGAGTGAACGGGCCAGTGCTCTCTCATGTCAGAGAGACGGTGAACAACTGGCTGCTCGGCACGGGCACCTCAAAAGATGATACACTTAGAGGCCACAGAGAGATAACAGTAATGACTACTTTAAATAAGAGACAGGCCTCATCCGTCATTTACAGCCCCTCTCTCTCGTCTAGACGCCCGCTACCCATCTACATAATTACACACTGTAATTACACACTGCTCATACTGAAGCTTTAGAATGGCTCCTAGTTAAAATAACACATTAATAGAAGAGTAAACTTTTATACTGAGTACGGATGGTCTGATTGTTATATCTTTAAACTGAATAAAACCCTGGACTGGTTATGAAACTGTCACATTTGATTTGATTTATTCTTTTATTGATTGTGTTATAAAATGCTTTACTAGACATCCACTGCAATCAGCTTCAAAACTTCGTCGAAATCCTCTGACATTATACACATATTAGTTAGATAAATGGTTTGTGACACATCAGTAGGTTCACCTTGTTTTCTTGTATCTTTATTCCACATTTTTATCGTGCGATGTAAAAGTTATTTAAAAAAAAAGTATTTTAAGCATTTTTATATTAGGACCTTAACATTCCGGTTCAAAATGCACTCAACGTATTCATTGCTTCTTCTGAAATCAAGAGTATAAAAAAGTGTTTATCCTGCTAGTGTTGAAGTAACTGTCTAACTGTCCAAAGAAGCTATTCTACTAGTTTTTGGAACATTCATGTTAGAAAATGGCTGTATTCAAAATAATTGGTGAGATTATGGTGTTGAATAATTATCCCACCTCATCCCAAACTCCCCAACTCATCCCATTCAAAAGTATTGGATGGTGTACCATCATTAATATAGGCATAGTGCCAATAGAATCATATTAATTTAGATCTATTGGCAATATGACTCTACCGGAAATAGACAAGCTATATATGTGCATTTGCACATTCAGGGGTTGGACGATGAAACTGAAGCACCTGTCATTTTAGTGTGGGAGGTTTCATGGGTAAATTGGAGCAGCCTGGAGGCCAATCTTCATTAATTGCACATTGCACCAGTAAGAGCAGAGTGTGAAGGTTCAGTTAGCAGGGTAAGAGCACCGTTTTACGCAAAATATTGCAATGCACGCAACATTATGGGTGACATACCAGAGTTCAAAAGAGGACAAATTGTTGGTGCATGTCTTGCATGTCACGTCTTTGTGATGTATCAAGAGCCACGGTATCCAGGATAATGTCAGCATACCACCAAGAAGGACCAACCACATCCAACAGGATTAACTGTGGACGCTGTAAGAGGAAGCTGTCTGAAAGGGATGTTTGGGTGCTAACCAGGATTGTATCCAAAAAACACAAAACCACGGCTGATCAAATCACGGCAGAATTCAATGTGCACCTCAACTCTCCTGTTTCCACCAGAACTGTCCGTCACCACAATAAATTATTGTGGTCTAAAACCAGGTGTTTCAGTTTCATTGTCCAACCCCTGTATGTGTCAGCAATGGCTGCAACCTAAAGTAACTGACTGCATACATTTAAGGGGGTGTCTGTAAACATTTAGACACAAAGTGTACATGTTTTGTTAATTAGATAAGAAGTCAAGTTGAATTTTGCACTTTTTACAACCAGAAGTTGTTGGAAAATAGTTGTACAGAAATTCGAAAGAAAAACATTCGAAAGGCAAACTTAGACGTAATGATGCTTTCATAAACAGACAATTAAGAATATTAATTATATAATTATTTTAAATAATTTTACTGTAGTCGTCCATGAAATAGCCAGCACATTGCTGTAATATATTATGAGGCACTGTTATAAAAATAAATATGTTCATACTTTATGGACTTAATTCCAAACAGAATTGCTGGAATCCTTGTTAACATACAGTGATATGAAAAAGTTTAGACATCCCTTATAATTTTCATGACTTTCCTTTATAAATCATTGGTTGTTCTGATCAGCACTTTATGTTAAATATATCATATAGCTGATATATAAAGTTATATATATACATACATAAATAGGCAGGTGCATTAATCTGGGCACCCTTGTCATTTTATTGATTTGAATACCTTTAGCACTAATTACTGGAACACAAAATTTGGTTTGGTAAGCTTACTGACCCTTAACCTACATCCACAGGTGAGTACATGCATCTACTTTGAAGAGTGGTAATATGGGAGCCTCAAAACAACTCTCAAATGACCTAAAACCAAAGTTTGTTCAACATCATTGTTTAAAGAAAGTATATAAAAAGCTATCTCAGAGATTTCAGCTGTCAGGTTTACTGTGAGGAAAATAGTGAGGAAATGGAAAATCAAAGGCACATTTTTAGTTAAGGCCTGAACTGACAGGCCAAGAAAAATTTCAGATAAGCAGAGGAAAAGAATAGTGAGAACAGTCATAGTCAGTCCACAGATCAGCTCCAAACACCTACAACATTAATTTGCTGCAGATGGAGTCACTGTTCATCATTCAACTATTCAACTTTACACAAGGAGAGGCTTTATGGGAGAGTAATTAATGCAGAAGAAGCCTTTTCTGAGCACACGCCACAAACAGAGTCGCATGAAGTATGCTAAAGCTACATCACATCTCGACCAGCCAGCTTCATTTTGGAAAAAGAACACAGCGTTTCAGGACAAACACTTGCTACCCACAGTAACATTAGGTTGTGGTTCTATCATGCTGTGGGGCTGTGTGTTCAGTGCAGATACTGGAAATGTTGCTAAAGTATCACATATATTGTTAAAGGATCACATGGAATCCAGTCAATATCAGCAGATTCTTGAGAACAAAGTTCAAGAATCAGAGACATCTGTCCACTGCCAATATTAACTCCCATTTTGACTCAGTCTCTGGTCACAGAGCAAGTTAGACAGATCCTGAGGCTTTTATGCTGTGTAAGAACCTAATGCTGCTTCAGCTAAAACTGTTCACATGCTAGCTTCCATGGCTGCAGCAGACTGTCTACTGTTATACTACGTTTCCTTCATATTGCATAATTTAAACATAGGCTCAGCTATTCCTTTGGGACGTGTGGATAAAAGGCTGCAATAATAATTTGCTTTTTAACAGCGAAGAACAGCAGCATTTTGTACTGTTCCTCCTCACATCTTCCTCTCCAATTACTCTGCTGCAGATTGCAGTACACACTTCACATCACTTCAACATTACTTCAATATGTATCCTAAAAGGGTGGTCATTTCTTAATGTGCTGAATTTATAATAGACAGTCTGGACCAGAGAGGAGAATAACAGACTTTGCAACTTTGGTGTTTACCAACTGTGATTTTGTTAAAATAAAAATAGGGAATTCAATAATAAATAATTGATTATTTGTTATTTAACATTCTTAAACATCAACATTTAGTAATGACTTTTGATATGTTACCTGCCTAAATACACCACGGCAAAACTAAATATTAATGGAATAACAGAAGAACGAACATAGAACTAAAAATAGTTTTTTTATTGATAATAATATAGGGAATAGTTTAAAGTTAAATTTGTCTGTGAGCTGTCTGAGAGGAGAGCCAGAAAAATAATTTAAAAAAACATCTGTGACGTCATTAGCCCCACCCCTCATGCTCACTCCCATTTTGAATAATAAAAAAAAGAACAAACCAATGTTGATGAAGCAGAAAAATAAGGCATTTAAAAGCTTTGGGACATTTAAACTTTAAAAATGTGCTGAGATTTTTTTAATACTTTGCATTTTTAGGCTGAGAGAATGACATGGTGCATTTCTAGTACCGGTATACCATGCATTTCTGTGGCTGTGGCTGAGGTGGGTTGGATGTGGGTGAGGTGGGATGGATGTGGGTGGGGTAGGATGGGTGTATGTGTAAATGACTGTAAATGTTCCTATAAAACATATACATTAAATACAGAATTTAGCACTGGCCTCACCTTCTTCTCGTCGCCCTCCTGTAGCAGCTGCATGTTGCTTCGGCGTTGGCTCTCGTTCCGGCGCAGGGTGGCGCTGCGGTGCTCCATCAGGTCTGGAGGTGGAGACACACTGCGGCCCTGCGGATCCACCCAAGTGTAGACGTGGTTGGTGACATAACCACCAGGAATACGTCCGACAGAGCGCACAGACATAGACAGCTTCTTATTGCCCTTCAGCACCTGAGAGAGGAGAGGAGAAAGCTCAGATAAGGGCTGTGTTTCTTAAACCTTTCCATTCATTTCTGTGGCTTTAGTCTAAATCCTGTCCCCATCCTGTCCCCAGCACATCACACCAGCTCCTGCTGAGGGATCCCCAAGCGCTCTCAGGCCAGCAGGGAGATATAATCCCTCCAGCAGTTGCTGGGCTTTCCTCTGGAGATCTTCCCAGTTGGTCATGTCAGATACAGAAGCCTTATCAGAAGCCTAAACCACCTCAGCTGGCTCCCTGTAACATGAAGAAGAATTGGCTCTACTTTGAGCCTTCCCTGGATAACAGAGCTCCTTACTCCATCCCAAAAAGGGTGCTTTTCCAATGCAGAGCCACATGGATACTAAGGCTGCACCAGTCTGTTCTGTGCTGGTGTGGACCCATTAGTCTGGATACCGTTTCTGTTTTCTTTTGCTAAATCAGGACCAAAAAGTGCAGGAATGTCAGTAATACTGGTCAATTAGGCTTGTTGCTAATGTAGCATCAGTAAAGTCAGTGAATTGGCTCACCCATTGTTGGTAATGTTGTGTTATCAATGCTGGTAACTGGGTTCATTTTTTGTGAATACAGACCAATTTATACTTCTGCATCAAACCTATGCATACCCTATGCGTATCTCCCCATAAATGTAATTTCCCAGAAATAGAATTCCACCTTTGCAGGTTAAACTGCAGATCAACACAGAGATGCGGACAACGCTCCACTGCATTGTCATAGACAATGCATTGACTCAACGCAGAAGTACAAACCAGCTTTAAGGCCAATGTATCCCTCTAGCATTAGCCAATAGGCAGATCCCTCGGTTTTTAGCCAATAGGCAGTAACCTCAGTTTTTAGCAAATAGGCAGATCTCTCAGTTTTTAGCCAATAGACAGATCTCTCAATTAAATTTTTCAGCCAATAGACAGAACCCTCAATCTTTAGCCAATAGGCAGATCCCACAATATTTAGCCCATAGGCAGATCCCTCAGTCTTAGCCAATAGGCAGATCCCTCAATATTTAGCCAATAGACAGAACCCTCAATGTTTAGCCAAAAGAAATATCCTTTAGTCTTTAGCCAATAGACAGATCTTTCAATCTTTAGCCAATAGACAGATCCCTCAATCTTTAGCCAATAGGTAGATCCCACAATATTTAGCCAATAGGCAGCTCCCTCAATATTTAGCCAATAGACAGCTCCCTCAATCTTAATCCAATAGACAGCTCCCTCAATCTTTAGCCAATAGGCAGCTCCCTCAATCTTTAGCCCCTAGGCAGCTCCATCAATCTTTAGCCAATAGGCAGCTACCTCAATCGTTAGCCAATAGGCAGCTCCCTCAATATTTAGCCAATAGACAGAACCCTCAATCTTTAGCCAATAGACAGATCCCACATTTTTTAGCCCATAGGCAGATCCCTCAGTCTTTAGCCAACAGGCAGCTACCCCAATCTTTAGCCAATAGATAGATTCTTCAGTTTTTAGCCAATAGGCAGATCCCTCAGTCTTTAGCCAATAGGCAGCTCCCTCAATATTTAGCCAATAGACAGAACCCTCAATGTTTAGCCAAAAGAAATATCCTTCAGTCTTTAGCCAATAGACAGATCCCTCAATCATTCGCCAATAGACAGATCTCTCAATTAAATTTTTCAGCCAATAGACAGAACCCTCAATCTTTAGCCAATAGGCAGATCCCACATTATTTATCCCATAGGCAGATCCCTCAGTCTTAGCCAATAGGCAGCTCCCTCAATATTTAGTCAATAGACAAACCCCTCAATCTTTAGCAAATAGACAGAACCCTCAATTTTTAGCCAATAGAAATACCCCTAAATCTTTAGCCAATAGACAGATCTCTCAAATTTTAACCAATAGGCAGATCCCTCAATATTTATCCCATAAGCAGATTCCTCAGTCTTTAGCCAATACGCAGCTCCCTCAATCGTTAGTCAATAGACAGAACCCTCAATCTTTAGCCAATAGACAGAACCCTCAATCTTTAGCCAATAAACAGATCCTTCAACCTTTAGCCAATAAACAGATCCCTCAATCTTTAGCCAATAAACAGATCCTACAACCTTCAGCCAATAGACAGATCCTTCAACCTTTAGCCAGTAGACAGATCCTTCAACTTTTAGCCAATAAACAGATCCCTCAATCTTTAGCCAAAACGCAGCTCCCTCAATGTTTAGCCAATACGCAGCTACCTCAATCTTTAGCCAATTGATAGATCCTTCAATCTTTAGCCAATAAACAGATCCCTCAATCTTTAGCCAATACACAGCTCCCTCAATATTTAGCCAATGAACAGATCTCTCAATCTTTAGCCAATACGCAGCTCACCCAATATTTAGCCAATATGCAGCTACCTCAATATTTAGCCAATGAACAGATCTCTCAATCTTTAGCCAATACGCAGCTCACCCAATATTTAGCCAATATGCAGCTACCTCAATCTTTAGCCAATAGATAGATCCTTCAATCTTTAGCCAATAAACAGATCCCTCAATCTTTAGCCAATACGCAGCTACATTAGTCTTTAGCCAATAGGCAGATTCCTTAGTCTTTAGCCAATAAGCAGATTCCTTAGTCTTTAGCCAATAGGCAGATTCCTTAGTCTTTAGCCAATAAGCAGATTCCTTAGTCTTTAGCCAATAGGCAGATTCCTTAGTCTTTAGCCAATAAGCAGATTCCTTAGTCTTTAGCCAATAAGCAGATTCCTTAGTCTTTAGCCAATAGGCAGATTCCTTAGTCTTTAGCCAATATGCAGATCTTTCAGTCTTTCCCCTTAGATCACTAAGTCAAATAATTTCTAATTAGAAATTGCCGGTTTCAAGAAATAAAAAGCAAATCATGTATGTGTTTATATGCTTTTAACAAAGGAAAGTAAAATGATCTCATGTTCATATAAAGGGCAGTATAAAAAAGCTTTAGAAAAAAGTCAGAAAAAAACAGAATCCTGCTGAAATACACAGTCATTCTTTCTTCCCTTTCTTTACTCTCTCATATTCCCACACACTCACACACACACACTCTCTGATCAGAGATGTAGGTTCTTCCACAGGCCGGCTGATTGAGGGGCACAGTGATGAACTGAAAGCTCCTCTTGGCTGCGGCTCATTGGCCTCTGATAGCCTGCGATGGCTGCTATCACTTTGCAGATCAAATGTAGTCCGCTCTCTCTCTGTGAGATGCTGCCGCTCCAGCAGAGTGTGAAATGATTCCGGACTCTGAACTAACACACACACACACACACAAACACACACATAGATATACATCCTACAGTGCTGTTATACCCACTGATGGTACCAATCCCAACGGAGTGCTCTGACCACCAGGCTCAGCACGCAACACTTAGCAGTGGACAGTAACTATTATGTGCTTTAGTCATTATCTCTCTTCTTGCTTTCTATTTTTATAATTATCTTTCTAAAGGCTCTGTTCTTTCAGGGTATATTTAATTTAATTTATATCTGATGTGTTAAAATTGTCTTGTTTCGTCCAGGTTCTACTTGTATAACACACATATTGGATGTGTCCGAAATGGCTCCTCACTCTCTCATTAGCAGTGTGCTATATAGGGAGAGACTATTTAGTTCCCCATTTTAGGGATCTATTGCACATTGGTCATTTACGTATCACACAGCTGGATTTACGACATGTCAGTGTCTTTGGTGCAAAAAATATGTCTTGCACGGCTTGAAACACACAAAAGGCATGGACTAATTCTCTTAATAATCATGGCTGTGTTTTGGGCATAGCGTAAAATAAGACAAACAGTGTGCCAGTTGTCATTTCCTTTTAGAGCCAGATGCACTCTGCCTTTGGAGCGTTCGTATCTTAACAGTGCGGAGCTTTTGAGTGTCTCAGCAAAGGAAACTGATCTGTTTATTCACGCTGTGAAGGTTTTATTCTGTTTATTGTTGCTGTGTATACATGCTGAGAATGCACAGTGCGCACAGTGCTCCTGCATGGCTAATATAGGATTGCACAGATGACTGCGGACAGTTGTCAGGGTTTTAATCAATCAGTGGCGCAGCTGTTTTTCCGGCCACCAAGCTAGAAACATGCTAGACATTTACCTGAACACACCTCACTTCCAGTGAATGAAGCAGAAACTTTAGCAAGTCTAATTGGTGGGTGGCTATTGGGGAGTTTAGAGAATCTATGTTTTAATAAAAATCCATATTTGATGCCATGTAACAGTAATGTATTGCAAATGAAAACAATAAAATATATTGCAATATAGATATTTTGCTTAATCCCTAATCCTGAAGAATTTCTATTTAGCACTAGAAATATGTGTGATGCCCTTACCAAATAATAAACTATTACATTATTTTCCAAATAATTTAGTAATTGGTTTTACTTGACAAAGTTAATTGGTCATTGTTCCCCTATTATTTGTTACGTCTGCTTTTAATAAAGCTTAATAAGAGTTCTACTCACTCGGACACGTTCATATCAATCACTACCACACACAATTTCAGTTGCAATCACTCAGAGCACTCAGATCAAAAGCTGAATACAGAAAATAAACAAGTGCGTGCACCGGGAAAAACGTGAGTATATTAAATCAATCCTTTCAAATTATGCAAGTGCTGCAGTCTGCTCTCTCTCTTGTAGCACACAACAAAAGAGAAGTCCATGTAGAAATCACTACTCATAAAAAGAGCATCACACACACTCGTGCCGGAGCCAGCAGCAGTGGCTTTTTCCTGTTCTACACACAACAGCTTTCACAGTGATAAGTAGCAGCGGCACAGATTGCTTTCATGGAGCTGCAGAGCTGGAAAACGCAGAGCTGAAAGAAATGAAAAGGTGGAATGACTGGAATGAACAAAAGCGCTGGAAAACATATGTGTCTGAGAGCGAGCGAGCAAGTGAGCGAGAGAGAGAGACGTTCCGTACCCCTGCAGTGAACAGTGATAAATAAAAGGCAGCGTGGCAGCAATGAACCTAATGTGTGTCTGTACTCCAAAGCGCTGACTGGGACATTGCCTGATAGAGTGTGTCAACAAATGAACAGAATACGGTACAGAGAGAACAATGTGGTGAGGGGAGAATGTGCACTGTAGCATCACTGTAAGGAAACAGCAGCAGTATGCAGTCAGGAGAAGGGATGTATGATACATTTCATTTATATCATCATCAAGACAATTTTTTGAGACAGTCACATTGCGTGCAATTATATAATCTTATTATCAGAATTTGTCAGTAATCTGATTAACGAGTTTACAGGAACTTGGGTAGTCAGATTTACATGAGTCAGGCAGTTTTTTTGCATTTGCTTTTGTCGAGGTACTGGTGTTTTTTCTTTTACCACTGACAATTGGCAAAGCCATGGACAATTGGCAAAGCCACCAGATAATTCATAGTTTCCTCTAAAATCAAGGGTATTAAAAATAGTTTATCCTGTTTTTGTTGGAGTCACTGTCTCTACATCGAGGTTGCATCAAAAAGAAATACAACAAAGTATAAAATTCAGCTCAGTGAAGCACTTTAAGCACCAATACCTTTCAGTAAGATTTCTTGTAGACTTGTGCTTTAAATACAAAACTTTAAAACGACAGGATGTTTGGGAACTGTTGAAACAGTGTATTTAACATAGAATTTAAGGTAGAAGGATGTAAAGGTGGAATGGAAATGATAACTTGTTTGCTAATCATGAGTCAGATATCATACATTTTTTCATCTTGTTAACTAGTCTAGCAGGATTTAGTAACTTTAGCAACTTTTTCAGACACATCTTGTTTAACTAGTCTAGCAGGATTTAGTAACTTTAGCAACTTTGAGTGAGAAATAAAACTTTTGGCTAGCATTAGCTTAGCTTCTCTAAAAATGCAGCATGTTTTGGAACTGCTGGTCTGTAGCTGCAGCTGCAGCTGAGGATGGATTACATTGACATGCAGGAAAAATGGCTAATTTTAAGGATCAATCTCAGGTTTATATGTATCAATATTGGGTCATTTTAGGGCGTTTTCACACCAGCACTATTTGGTCCGGTTAAAACGAACTCTGGTCCGTTTGTAACTTTAGTGCGGTTCGATTGAGCAGGTGTGAAAACAGTAATCGAACTCGGGTGCGAATCAAAAGAACCGGACCGAGACCAGCTAGAGGAGGTGCGGTCTCGGTCCGGTACCAAACGAACTCTGGAGCGGTTCGCTTTGGTGAGAATGTGATCTGGTCTCGATCGGATCCAGCTATTAAATATAGTCCATTTATTTGAGCTAAACTGCTGATAAGACGCAGTCTAAACTGATATATTAGCCAGATAACGCTAATTACCACAGCTAAGAACAAACGCTGTGTCCGTGTGTGCGGTCTTTGCTGCGTTCACTGCTCACGGCCGTGTAACTCTGTTTACTATGTTTACATCTGCGGTGCACATATAAACGCCATGTTTAAAAGCGCAGCGTTTCAGCGTTCAGTGTAAAAACACATATATGCGCTGAAACACAGAATCTTCTCGCTATATTTACTTTTTTTGTATATGTATATTTACTTCCACGCCAGACCATGCTCTGACCAATCACAGGACACAGCCTGCTCGCGTGTTTATTGGTGTGCATTTTGGTGCATTTACATTTATGCCTGTGTGAAACCAGACTAAACAGAGGGAGAAAACGCTCCAAGTAAACGAACTCATCAACTGATTCGGACCAGAGAAACGAACTACAGGTGTGAAAACGCCCTAAATGATTTTTTACAGGACCTGCTAATTTGCAGAGTATTGTATACCGTGTGCACACTCAAACACACACAAACACACACACACACACACACACACACACACACTCATACACACTGACAGAGGTTTGCTCTTGGGCTCTCGCTGTTTATTTACTGCTCTGTCCAGAGGGGCCAATAAAACACTCGAGACCTGAATTAGAAGTGGAGCTCTGGAGGCAACTACGGTGAAGCAGCAGACGGCATGTGTGTGTGTGTGCGCGCACGTATATGTGAGATGCTCCACGCAGAGCCCTGACAACCTGACGTAAACACAGAGCTTCACAGGAAAACAACAGCCAGCATACATAAACATGCAACCTGAGTCCACTCATGTGAATTAGCATCACAAAAATGGCCAATTAGCAGATGATAAGAGGCAATTGGGTACGGTTAGCAGTGCTGCACACTCAGAATATTATTATGCGATTATACAGCTAATAGGTGGGCAAAACCAAGGAGGCATTTGCATGTGTTTGAATGGGAGTGAAGCTGGGAGGCAGACCTGAAAGTCCAAGAAACCAAGAAACCAATATAGAGCCAGTATACAAGATCAGCGACCTGCTTTTTAAAGCCATGCATGACTCCTATTTAGCTCATTGTGTGTGTGCATGTCTGCCAGACAGAGTGTTTGCTGTGTATTTAGCAGATGTATTCATCACAGCAGCATAAAAAGAATGGACAAAATGCAGTAATGAACCTGCCAAAGCATGCAAATCCTCGCTCATGATTCACACACTCCCCACCGATCCATCTTACTCTTTGTTTTCATTCAGGCCGTCCATGGCATCTCATTTGTGTACCCTTCACTGCCCTTCACAGTCTGATTGTCAACACGAACAATCTCCCTCTATGCATTACAAGACTACTCGACAGTGGTTCTGTTCTAAAGAGCGGAGCACAGAGCGCCGATAAGAGTGCAAAATCAGCTTCAAAAAGCCACGCTATTTAAACTTACATTTTTATGTTTTACGTTTTTTTATGTTCTATCCTCAATTTGAATTGTAGGTCAGCTGCACCACAAAAGGACATTGAATTGCACATATATTATAGGGGTTGGAATCACAGAGCATATCACGATACGATATTATCATGATAGTGTGATTCTGAGATACTCAATATATCATATATATATATATAAGAAAATTCTCTATGATACTGCATCTGTTCACAGCATCTGTGTTACTGAAAAGAATAAAATATTCCTAAATTAGTAAATTGGTGTCAGTTTTACAGATATATCGCAATATCTATACTGCGTCCCACCCCTACTGGGCATGCTCTGAACATTCTTATGATGTTATTGAGTGACAGACTTCTTTCACTGAAGAACTATATGTATGTATATGTATTTTCGGACTATAAGGCACACCGGATTATTAGGCGAATTATTAATCAATGAACGTCTTTTTTCTGGTCTATTTTCATACACAAGCTGCACTGGATTATAAGGCACATTAGGCGACACTAGTAAGGATGTCTGCATCGTGTGAGCAAGTTAGCAAGGGTGTCGACATTTTCTTTTAAAGTCAAACGAGCGCTGAATTTTAATAAACACAGATTTCTTTCTTGAAAACCATTTATTTGGGTGAGTAAAGCGCTTCTGTTTATTTACAGTAAGCTTAGATGTCCAATATTTTGTCTAAGGGTGAGTTTTTAGTAAAGTGTTTCCAGCACTAAGGCTGAGAGCAGCAGCATTAGCATTAGCCCGATAGCGCTATAATGAGGAACCCTGAGTGTTCCTGTAACCCAAGGTGCTATCAGCTAGCAGTTTGTCCCACATAGCTTGTTTTAACATGGTGAACCTGCAGACTACAATCCAATATACCAGCCTAGCGCTGTGGATAGCAACTAATGCTAAATCTGCTGCATCCAGCCTTAGTGATGGAGAAACTTCACTAAAAACTCACCCTTATAATGCTGTACATTAGCGCAGTGGTTTTACTGCTTCTTAATACCTGACTGGTAGAATTTATACATAAGGTGAACTGGATTAGGTGCTCTGACGATTTTGGGGAAAAGGATTTTAAATGCACCTTTTAGTCCAAAATAGAGTACATTTTATTAATATTTTGGAATGGAGACAAAGAAATTCTGTGGTTGTGATTTTAAAGATCTTTAACATTGACTAAGGTTTTAGTATTTGTAATCTGGATTAAATAAAAAAAAGGAACTTGGCTTAAGCTTTGTTTACAATATACCTTATATGGTCCTGCTTTATTTAGTATTCAATTTTGTACTGTACAGCAATAAACATAGAAGCTGTTTTTTAGAATATATAAAAATATGACCTATGTGACAGTTTACATTTCACTGTTTAATGCAGTACACATATTTATCACATAAAGAGGGAATATAAACCAGTTTATAGAGCATTCTGTGAATTCTGTCAATAATCTGTTAAAATAAATGAACTAAAGACCCGTCTTTTTCTTTTTTTCTTCCCCCTCCTTACAAAATTGTACCATGTGGTTGTACTGTGTGGAAACTGAACCATGATGTGTGTGTACTGTTACACACCTAGTAACCTGTGATCATCCAATCCATTTGAAATACAATCGGTCTAAAGCGCTGCCACTATGAGCAGGAGGTCGCCGGTTCGAACCCCAGCTCATGCAGCTTTGCCATCAAGCTGCTGGCGTTAGAGGGAGCAAAATTGGCCCTGCTCCTTCCGGGTGGGTAGATGGAGCTCTCTCCCCACATCACTCCTACGGTGATGTCTGCAGCACAGGGCGTCTGTGAGCTGATGTACCAGAGCCGAGCCGCTGTGCTTTCCTCCAAGCGCGCTGGCTGCTCGGCAATGCTGCATCAGCAGCTCGAAAAGAAGCGGTGGCTGACTTCACATGTGTCGGAGGAAGCATGTGTTAGTCTTCACCCTCCTGGTGTGTTGAGGTATCACTAGTGATAGGGGGAGTCCTAATGAATGGGTTGGGTAATTGGCTGTGTAAATTGGGGAGAAAAGGGGAAAATTAGAAAAGAAAAAAAAAAAAAAAGAAATACAATCAGTGATTGGTCCCAAATCACTGCTGAAATACAGCAGACATTTTTACATTCTGAAAAAACATATCAACATATTAACCAGATTAACTTAATTAAAAAAAAACTCATTTAGTGGTAAATTGATGCATGGTCTTGAGTTTTACACTCAATGTAACCTACATTTTATTAAAAAACTAATAAAAAAAAGAGTAGCACTTTTTAAAAGAAATGTAACATAAGAAAGGTAAAGGGCAAATATTAACCATGTGAGCTGTTTATATTGCTTGCAATTTAGGTGAAGCGAGCATGTGTAAAACATTTTAATGTAGAATTGCTTAATTTTGCTGAATTAAATACAAGTAACAAAGTAAACGAGTAACAAAAATATGAACACCACACAAGGGTTAATACACTAAATCATTCACCAAGTAAAGAAATATGAATACTTTCTGAATCCACAGTAAGTTAATAAGATAAATGGCTGTAAAACAGTGTAGAAAGACTGTGAGTGTGATTGTGGAAGACAAGGACATTAGAGGCATCCTTCACTAGGCCACAAGCAGCTGGAAACAGAGAGACTATAGGACTTTAGGATAAAGCTTCATGTTGGTGTTGGTGTATCAGACCCTCCTGATCTCTCTGCTGTTCTTTCAATCCATCCATCACTCTATTCAGTGCTGCATCCCCTCGGCCATCCCTCACTTTTATTTATGAGTTATTCATAAGCAGTCACCACCCAGACAGGATGACAAAGGGATTGGGGAGAGGAGGGAGAAAGGTAAGGAGGGAGGGAGAGAGAGAAAGAGAGAGGGCAGCCAGGCTATTTGAAATTGAAGTGATCTTATCAGGAGTTTGCGTGTTTACTTGAAAAGTTCAGGCGTCTTGTTAGCTCTGCTGAGTCAGAGAGACCGGGGTTTTATCCTGTAACAGACAGCAGCGGAAAAACAAGATCACACAACTATTCTCCTTCAGAACTGTCAAACAGAAACTCGGTACATCCTAACACGGACACACAAGCCCCACAGATTAAACTATATCTAAGTTTTACCCTTTGTGTATTAGGAGTGTAAGAAAATATCAATATAAGCTGCGGTCCAATCTGAAGGGAGCTGGCCAACTAGGCAGCATTTGCAGGCAGCATAGGCGCGCTCCCGAGAAAAGGACTGTCCCATTCGGAAGGTAGCATGTGCTGCCTACCTGGGCAGCTGCCTTATTTTACCCCAATTCTGAAGGCAGCGTGAGATGTATCCTTCACGGCGAAGGCAATCCCATGATGCATTTCACCAGCTCAGAGTTCCAGCGCTCAGATTTAAAAACATGGCGGACGGAGCCGGCCTGCCACGGAGTTTCTGTACAAATGTAAGTAATTCCCGCCTGTATTTCCACTCACCGCTGCGTGGGTTTATCAAACTAGCATATTTTAGACTGTTTTAAGTTGTTTTCCATCGTTGTTTTCGCCTGTACTTCATTTAATGTAAGACCTGACCGGCGGAAGCTACCGTTAGCTTATCGCGCTAATTTACCGGGTAAGCTAACACGCATCTAGCCGACTTACAGAGTACCAAACGCGGCTGCAGCGCTGAGGAAACCCCCGCTAGGAAACAAAGATACCCTGGCCGTCCAGTATAAAAAGTTTTAACTGTTTTAAGTCACTGTTACGTATAACTAAGTGATTTACTGTGTAAATAGTGTAAACGTGTAGAATAACCTGTAATTTAGTGATTTAATGCGTAAACAGTTTAATTGTTAGAGGGAATAACTAGATTTACCTGTAACTGAGTGATTAATTGTGTAAATAGTGGAATTATGAGCGTGTTCTCCATAAACCACTGTTACTAATTCAGATTTATTTTTTCCACAGGGATGAACGTGGGCCGGGGAAGGTGAACGCTGGTCAGACCGGCTGGAGGCAGCGTTAGCTCCCTTTATGAATATATATTTTTTTCTTTGAATGTAATAAAGTTTTCTCTCTTAACATTATTATTTTTGCTTGCTGTGTGTTTATTGTCACTATGCTTATTGTAGTATCACATCTCAACTAGTGGGTATGGGTAAATAAATAAATAAAAAGTTTATGAATCATGTGTTTTATGCAACTAAAAGGTAAAGATAAATTAGCTGACTGTGTATGAATGTACTATTGTGTGAAACGTAGCTTAGTTTGATTATTTAGCTCTGATGGCTCCTACAAAATATTTATTATATTATGGTTTCATTACTCATGCATTTCTATGAAGCATCTAATCAAAAATAAATTAAATACATAAATAAAACTGACCATACTCTGAGAATTAAGTGAGGAAAAGTGTAGAATTAAAGTAAATCATGAATATTTAAATATATGTAATATTTGGATGAGTAAAAGAGAAATAGCTGCCGCTGCATTTTGCCACTGATTTATCCCGAGGTAAGTGATCATTAACTTTAGTTATTTATAAACAGCTCACGGGCACAGCGCGCTAGACGTGATGACGTATGCTGACTCCAGAGCGTGTCCCGAACGCGCTGCCTTATAAGATCCCTTATGGGTGAAAATGCTGCCGAACGAGGGAGCTGCCTTTGAAGGCAATGACTACCTAGGCAGCTCCCTTCAGATTGGACCGCAGCTATAGTCTATTTAAGTATTGCAATATTTGTGTCAATTTTCAAAAACACAGTATTGATTTTTAATTATTTGACCAAAGGAGAATTGGTCCCCCCTTAAATGAGAGCCTGTTTTCTCCCAAGGTTACTTCTTCTAGCTGTGAGGGACTTTTTCTTGCCACTGTCACTCTGGGATTGCTTTCTGTTCAATGTTTTATGTTTCGTCTGATTTTCTGTTCTGCTACCAGATTTCTGTAAATCTGTAAGAGGTAAAAAGCACTATATAAATACATTTTATTTGATTTTAATTGTTAGTTCACATGTAAAGATTTGGATTAGTGTCATGTCCTGTCTGTCCTCGTACCTGTGTGTGTTCCACGTGACCTGTGCCCCTGTGTTCTGTCCCAGTACTTTTCCACCTGTGTCAATTTGTAGCTCCGCCCCCTAGCCCCAGGTGTTTCTACTTCCCTTGTGTGTTATATAGCCTTTCTTCGTCACTTGTCCTTCGTCGATCTTTAAACCTTCCCCCGTTGTCTGTCTCGCTGTGTTTCTTTGTTGCCTTAGCCCTTGCTCCTAGTTAGTGGTTTTCTCCTTGTTTATTCCTGCGCACCTTTGTTCCCTGCTATTTTCCATTGTTTTCTCCCTTGCCCTGCTTAGTTTATTTATTCTTGTCTAGTTTAGTTTTCCCCTGTCTAGTTTAGCCTCTTGTTTATTTCCTTGTATATATTTATCCCTGCCCTGTTTAGTTTAGTTTTTATTCTGGTTCTCATTTAGTTCTTTGTTTTGTTTTCCTCCCTGTTTGTTTATATCATTAGTACTTCTTGTTTGTTTAGTATATGTTATCTGGTTTCTCTCGTTTGTTTTGGTTTACTTTATTATTCCGTGTTCACTGTTATTTGTTTATATTTGTTATTTATTTATATATATTTATTAAATTTCCCCTTTACCTGCACTTGCGTCTGTCTCCTCGTCTCCCTGACTGGGTCATACGTGACAATTAGACATTGTTTTTGAGTCCTGCTCAGTAGATAACACTATTGTACTCCACTGATTTCACTGATTATAATTGTATAAAAAGTAAAGTTTACTTTTACTCAGATTTTATAAATTTGATAGTGTGTTTTTATATTCGATGACAGTTTTTCTAAACACTGATTTCAACAATCGCAATATATCGCCTTGATTACAGCATTACAATATATTGTGTCAGGATTGCAGCAAGAAGAGGGCACAGAGAGTGGATGCAAATGCGAGCATATACATTTATTAAACAGAGATAAACCAAAATAAACATATACCAAGATAAATAAACAGACAGGGTAACTATAAGAACTACAGAACACACTAAGATTGAAAACAAAGAAAAACCTTTAACCTAACAGACATAAATTGTCCAAGATCCAACCATCTAACACTGAAAACACAGGGGCTTAAATACACATGGAGGGAACAGAAAACACATTGGGACAGGTAATAAGGGGGTGGAGCTACAAATAAACACATGTGAGAGAACTGAAGACATGGGGGGAGACAAAAACACAGATAGGGCCATGTGCTTAGGAAAGGTAAATAAACAAACAGAAGGCAGACACAGAACAGGACGAGAACGTGACAATTAATCAGAACCTCTGTATCTGTTTTTGGCAATACACAGCCCTAAAATATATATTTATAAAAATATTGGAACATATGCCCTTCCATTTTTATTGGGTAATAAAAAGAGCTGATCATGCCTTTGTTGAAATATTTGTCTTTAATGTTCAGAGAAGACTTTCTACCAGATTTTGGAGCGTTGATGCAAGGATTTTTTTGGTTTCAGCCACAATACTAATAGTGAGGTCAGGATTATGAATTATCACAACCCCACTTTATGGATTATCACCACCATCCCCAACTCCTCAACTCCCAATGCCAAAACTACTGGATGGAGCATCATCATTCCAGAGAACACAGTTTTAGTTCATACCCTTCCAGGCCAAGTAAACTGGCCTAGGCCTAGTTTATAGACTCCAGAGACTCCTATTCTATTTGCAATACTTCTCTACAGGAACTAGACAAGCTGTATATGTGCATTTGCACAGCAGTGATTATGCTTCACTCTGTAAAACATGCAGTGCACTCTCTCTCTCCTGCTGAGGTGTTTATACACATAAAAGCTCAAATCAAATCTGACATGTTAATGAACTCATGCATTTTTATGACCAATGCCTCTTTACCTGCCAAACACAGACATGCTCGAAATAATAACGTGGCATCAGGTGTAACAATAACTTACATATACTGTCAAAAGTGCTATTAAGTGGAGGGAAAAATAAACAAAAAGTAGTTATAGAGTCTCAGTGCTTGTCAACACTATAAATATGATGAGTTTTAAAAAGTCTGCTAAAAATGCTGTAAGATGAAAAAAAATATGGTTTTAGTCAAAGTTGCTATTTTGCTGCTCTGAGGCTCACTCCAGAGCCAGACCACCATATAACCTCATTACACATGATAAGTAGGGCCCCACAAAATAATGAAGGCCCCTGTGTCTATTAGCAATTAGAAGATAAAGCAAAACTGTCCTTCAGGACATGCAAAACAGAAAAAAAGACTCCACAAGAGTAAACTATGAGAAGAGCATTCAGTTCAACCTGTGATTTTTCTTTTTTAGGCTTGGATTGTCGTTTAATAATAGTTTAAAAACATATATAGCCACAGTAAGGTATTTAGAGGTGCACAGTGGCTCTCCATCACTTTAAAAGCTTTACAGATCAACAGTTAACGTACACTAACAAACTCTAAAGCAGAAAAGTGAATAATGAACATTTACTGATAGTTTTATACAGTCTTGTAACGTTTAAAAAGTTTAAACTCCCCCAAACACACAAACACACTCTGAGGGCCCTATTTTAGTGATCTATAGCACACAAGTCAATTATGTATCATGCAGCTGGATTTAGGACATGTTGGTGTGTTTTTGGTATCATGAGGGTGAAAATAAAAATGACATTCCCAGCTCAAAAGGTGCAAAAGGCATGTTCTGAAAAGGGGTGTGACGAGACACTAATATCACGAGACGAGACGAGACACGATACTGGGTTCACGAGAACGAGACGAGATTTAAACATAAAATTTTAAAGAAAACGTCAAAAATGAAAAAAAATATATAATCTCTTAAAAAGTCCATGCTAAACAGTTTTTTTCCTGCGAGACAGGTTTAAGCTTAACGAGAAATATGTTTAGTCATTGGAGCACCTGTGTTTTCCACTGCCAAAAGAGAAACACGCCAGAAATCTACCTGAACACACAAATAGATTAGTGACAGGAATAGACATGAAGTCTCTTTCTGATCGAAGCATTTCAATCAGGGAAGGCTCTGAAGTCTACGTCAGGCCCTGAAGTCTACGTCAACCAGTGAGTTCATGGCCTCTCCCACCTCGAATCGGGACCCTCAGACAGAGCTGAAGCCGGGCTGGAGCAGAAGGAGCTATAGCTACAATTAGCTATCTTGTGTAAATAACTATAGGTTTAAATCGGATCTCCGGTTGATTCTACGTTCTACAGAGACCTTAAATATACACTAGGGAAGCACGGTTTGACAAAGGAGCACAACTCGACAGAACACCAGTCAAATGGGTACCGTTCACATCGTATCTTATAAAACAGAGTGGACTCTGCGGCTTTGACGTGGTGAAACTGCCCAAGCACTACCCTAGATACGTTTTCAATGTAATTATATGTAATTATCATGACATGCCAATATGTTATAGGAATAGAGTTAAATAAAACAAAACCAGTGGTTTATTTTTGACATACTGGCTTATTAACATTTATGGCCATTCCTCAATAAGTAAAATTATTCAGGTTACGCCAAAATACTGAACGATAAGTTGATTACGTTTACATGTTTTTTCCTACCACTGCTTTGCTGACGACACTCAGCTACAGTGAGTCCAAGAAGTATTTGATCCCTTGTTGATTTTCTTCGTTGGCCCACTAATAAAGACATGATCATTCTATACTTTTAATGGTAGATGTATTCTTACATGGAGAGACAGAATATTAAAAAGAAAATCCAGAAAATAAATCTAAGGAATATATATGAATTGATTTGTATTTCATGGAGTGAAATAAGTATTTGATCCCTTAGTATTCATTAGCAGTTCTGGCTTTTACAGACCAGTTAGACACTCCCAATCAACTTGTTACCTGACCTGAAGCCACCTGTTCTCACTAATCACTTGTGTGAAAAACACCTGTCCACAGAATCACACAGATTTCAAGTCTCCAACATGGGTAAAACCAAAGAGCTGTCACAGGACCTCAGAGTCAGAATTGTTGACCTTCACAAAGCTGGAATGGGCTACAAAAAGATTAGTAAGGTGTTGGATGTGAAAGTAACAACTATTGGTGCAATTATCAGAAAGTTTAAAAAGTATAACATGACAATCAACAGACCTCGGCCCGGTGCTCCAAAGAAGATTTCGCCTCGTTGGGTGGCAATGATGCTGAGAACGGTCAGAAATCGTCCTGCAACCACTCGGCAGGAGTTAGCAAATTACCTGAAGGCAGCTGGGACCACAGTTTGCAAGGAAACAATTGGCAACACTTTGCGCAACAATGGATTCACATCCTGCAGTGCCCGAAAGGTACCCCTGCTGAAGAGAGCACATGTGGAGGCGCGCCTCAAGTATGCCAATGATCATTTGATGAACCAAGTAATTGGGAGAGGGTTTTGTGGTCAGACGAGACCAAAATTGAACTTTTTGGCCTCAACTCCACCCGCCATGTGTGGAGGAAGAAAAATGCTGCCTATGACCCCAAGAACACTGTGCCCACCGTCAAGCATGGAGGTGGAAGCATAATGTTTTGGGGGTGTTTCTCTGCCAAGGGTACAGGGCTACTTCACTGCATCACTGGGAAGATGGATGGAGCCATGTACCGCACAATCCTGAGGGACAACCTCCTCCCCTCTGCCAGGGATCTGAAAATGGGCCGTGGTTGGGTCTTCCAACATGATAACGACCCTAAACATACAGCAAAGGCAACAAAGGATTGGCTCAAGAAAAATCACATTAAGGTCATGGAGTGGCCCAGCCAGTCGCCAGACCTCAATCCGATCGAAAATCTATGGAGGGAGCTGAAGGTCAGAGTTGCCAAGCGACAGCCCACCAACCTTCAGGATTTAGAGAGGATCTGCAAAGAAGAGTGGGCCAAAATTCCCCCTGGTGTGTGTGCTAAACTTGTGGTTAACTACAACAAACGTCTCACCGCTGTGCTTGCAAACAAAGGCTTTGCCACTAAGTATTGAGTGTGTTTGGCAAGAGGGATCAAATACTTATTTTCCTCATTGAAATACAAATTAATTAAAATATATTCTTTAAAATTATATTCTGGATTTTTGTCTTGATATTCTGTCTCTCCATGTTAGAATATATCTACCATTAAAAGTGCAGAAGGATAGTGTCTTTATTAGTGGGCAAACAAAGAAAATCAGCAAGGGATCAAATACTTCTTGGACTCACTGTATACCTGTCGTTCTCACCAGATGATCACTCAATCTCTGCCCGAATATCACAGTGTCTCTCAGACATATCCGCATGGATGAAGGAACATCGCCTCCAACTAAACCTCTCAAAGACTGAACTTCTGGTCATACCAGCAAAACCATTCCAAAAAAATTCAACACAACTTTGCCATAACCATCGACTCTCTCTCTCTCTCCCCGACAAAGGTTGCTACGAACCTGGGTGTCATGGTTGATGACCAGCTTCTCTTCACGCACCATGTGGCCTCAGTTGCTCGATCCTGCCGCTTTGCGCTTTACAACATCGGAAAAATTCGACCGTTTCTGACGCAACAGGCCACCCAACTCCTGGTACAAGCTGTGGTAATCTCACGCCTCGACTACTGCAATGCCATACTAACTGGCCTCCCGGCCTGTGTAGTAAAACCACTACAGATGATTCAGAATGCAGCAGCACGTTTGGTCTTCAACCAACCAAAACGGGCACATGTCACTCCGCTGCTCATTGAGCTCCACTGGCTACCGGTTGCTGCTCGCATCAAATTCAAAGCGCTTACAATCGCCTACAAGGTGATGACATACAGGCTCCTTCCTACCTGCACTCACTCCTGAAAACTTACGCTACCTCCCGGCCGCTGCGCTCCTCCAATGAACGTCGCCTCGCTTTGCCAAACACTCACACAAAGCAATCCAGACTGTTCTCATACAGAGTTCCCCAATGGTGGAACAAACTACCTTCCACTACCAGATCAGGAGAATCTCTCGCTATCTTTAAGAAACTCCTGAAGACAGAGCTCTTCAAAGAGCACTTACTCTCCTAACACCTCTAACAAACTAACTAATTCTAACCTCATCTCCTTCTTCCTCTTCTCTACTCCTCTATCCCATTATTTCCCTCTGACCTCCTTACGGCCCTATCTATAGATGCTTTATTTTTAACTTCTATTATTTTTGCACTTAACCTCTTCTATTATTTGCACTTCAATATTGTAAGTCGCTTTGGACAAAAGCGTCTGCCAAATGTAATGTAATGTAATGTAATGTAATTACGTAATTATTGTGACCGGCCTAAATTAAATGTATCATTTATCATTTTCCTGCCTGAGGTGGACCAAGAGAACCGGACCCTGACTATAAACACATCCTTTAACAGCGGAACAGTCATAGTTATCGAGTGTCTGAAACAAGAAAACTGAGCAGAACTTTTCTATTGTTTAGACTGTCAGTGTTACTCTCTGCCCTGTGTGTTATTTGCTTCTGGTACACTCTGTGCCCAATCCTGCCACTAAATCAATTACTGCTCTCTCACCCCGAGCCCCAGCCATACACAGCCGAGCATAAACGAGCCGAATACTGCACCCGCCACTGCACTCACAGTGAGTATAAAACCCTGATTATGAGCAGCGTTCTGATGGTCATTTAAGTGTATCAGGTTAAATAAAGCTCTCCTGGGGAGCTGGGAGATTTTTAATGATGTCGATAAACAACAATGTATTTTCTCATTATATCTGCAGCTAAACTTCGACTTTCTATCACTTGATTAACTCTGTATTTGGATCAGTTTAATTATCTCAGTGTAATCAGCATGCTCATCTGACCTGCTGCACCTAAAAAACTCATAACTGCATGAGTGATTCCTACAAATTTTACATACAGTTCAACAAACCTTCCCTGTGTGAAATGGTGTTAAGTTTGACATGGGGTTTAGTGTGATATACGGTTTAGTGTCATGTGGGGTTCAGTGTGACAGAGGGTTGAGTAACATGTGGTTCAGTATGATGTGGGGTTTAGTGTCATGTGGGGTTAGATGTGAGAGGGGGTTAAGTATAACATGACATGGGATTCAGTACGACGTAGGGTTTAGTGTGGCAGGGGGTTCTGTGATACGTGGGAGTGAGTGTGAGGTGGGGCTGAGTGTGACAGAGGGTTGAGTGTGATGGGGTTAAGTGAGATATGGGGTTCAGTATGATGTGGGATTGAGTGTGAGGTGGGGCTGAGTGTGACAGAGGGTTGAGTGTGATGGGGTTAAGTGTGATATGCGGTTCAGTATGACGTAGGGTTTAGTGTGGCAGGGGGTTCTGTGAAACGTGGGGTTGAGTGTGAGGTGGTGTTGAGTGTGACAGGTTTCAGTGTGAGGTGGGTTCAGTGAGACAGGGGCTCAGTATGATGTGGGGTTGAATGTGATAGGGGTTGAGTGTGACGTGGGGTCGAGTGCCACACTGGGTCTAGTGTCACATGGAGTTGAGTGTGACATGGGTTGAGTCTGCGATTGGATTCAGTGTGACATGGGGTTCAGTGAGATATGGAGTTGAAGGTGATGGGAGATTGAGTGTGACAGGTTTAAGTGTGACATGGTGTTAAGTGTGAAATGGATTGTTAGGTGTGATGAGGTTGAGTGTGTTGGGGTTGAGTTCTATGGGTTTGGGTGTGTCATGGGGTTGAGTGTGATAAGGCTGAGTGTGACAGGGTTAATTGTGACGGGGTTAAGTGTGATGTGGGTGTTGTGTCTTCTTGTTTCTTGTGGACTCCTCTTTGGGTGTTCTTGGAAGGCTGTTGTTTCTTGAAATAAAACTCAGTACACACTGTCTTCTTAACCGGAATAAATATTTATTTCAATCAGAAGCAAAGTGTGGGAGAGAGCTTGTCAATTCTCGGTGTCCCAGGTTTTTCTCCCTCTCCGTCTTGTAGTCTAAACCGTTTAAATAGTCCCTCACAGTCACTCCTATAGCTCTCATGCCTAAAAAATTCCAACCACCCTATTTACAGCTTTACCATATATGTAAATATGACCTTTTGAGAAGCGGCATGTTGTTTACCTGCAACCACTTGTGACATGCCAATCATATATAGAAATGGACTTCTCAAAAATAGTTTAGCTGGACACATGAACTTCTCTGGGCTAAAGGCCTCTCAAACAAGAAGTGATAAACATCCATAGTACAGAATACACCACATGGGGTTAAGTGTGACGAGGTTTAATGATGATGTCACATGACCTGATTAATTATTTTATATGGGGTAAATTAAATAATGTTCAGGGTTGGAGAAAAAACTAGGGAATGTGTGTTAAAATTTTATTTTTAATATAAAATCCATTTAGTTGTAAAGAAAAGGTATGCATTTAGTTAAAATATTTAATTATAATGAATATTTGTTTGTTTTTATTTGTCTGATTTTCATTAATAATGTAATGATGGTCAAAAGAAGGAAAAAGCAAATATGTTTGCTGTCTATATAAAATAACTTGGTTCTATTAATTGTGACTTTTATGTTTATTTATTTAGTTTCCCTTAATAGAAAAAATTGTTATATTGGAAGTTATACCCAATTTAAAGAATCAATTGTATATAAAGCAGTGTAATAGTGTGTAATAGTACTTGGCTGGTGTTTTTAATGGCTATGCCAAAGGATGTTCCCAAAATATGATCTACCTTCCTCCCATCTGAATATCAGGATGGTATGTGTAATAAGCCTCATTAGCAAATGCAGACATACATTAAGTCTGGAGGGTTTTTTTTTATCATGCTAAGTGCACTAACTACTACTCGTCCCCTAGGGACTGCAACTCTTTATAGCCAAGCGCTTTTACATGAATTGACATTTATGTCAAGCAAATGGTTTTTGTTTATTATTAGCCTGTGTCATGACATTTTCTGGAGGCAAAGTGAAAAATGATATGATAATCATATGATGCATTTCAATTTAATTTTAAACATAAATCATGATTTAAAAAAAAAAAAAAAAAAAAAATGGCCCACAAACCAAGTAACACATCTCTCTGGAAATGCTATTGTGGAATTCTGGAAGATAAATAATATTGTGGCATCCAATCACAAATTAGTTTTCTAATCTCTCAAGAGTACACTGGTCTTTGGTTAAAAAAGAAACTAATGCAGAACAGCTTACAATATAAGGTTTTATATTATGCATGGTAAAATATTTAACAATATGTGACTCAGATGTGTTATTTATGTGGCAGTGTGAACAGCAAAAACATTGAATCTGACATTTATATTTTCTATTTATCTGACATTCCAATTTGGGTCACTTCAGTATATGTATTGAAATCCGATACATATCAAATGTGCGGCAATGCAACCCTGTCTTGAACAGTCAGACTGAAATTCATGCGTGTTTAACATAAGAGAGAAGGAAAAAAGACAGTGAGTAAGAGGTATTAATATACTGTATGATTTCATGTGCCAAATATCAATATATTTATTGAACCACAGGACCTCTAAACTCCTAAAGATTTGCCCCCAATTTGCAATGAGTCATGATAATATTGTATTGTGGGATGCTCTGGGATTCCCACCCATAGTGAGCACTGTACTTTGGCACACTTAAAATCAATTAATCTTCCCAAAAATCGTCAGTGTGCCTTATAATCCAGATGAACAAATTTTACCAGTCAGTTTGTAAGGAGCAGTAAAGCCACTCCACTGAAGTACAGTGTTATACAGGAGTTTAGTTTAGTTTAGTTCTCCAACACTGAGGCTGAAGCAGTATTAGCATTAGCCACTAACAGTGCTAAGGGCTAGCTCTATATGGCTCTACAAGCTATATGGAACAAACCGCTAACTGATATCACTTACAGGAACACTCAGGGTTCCTCAAAGTAGCACTGTTGGGTGGCATTTGCTAGCGCTAATTACAGCTAGGGCTAGCGATTAGCTGCTCATGCTACTCCAGCCAGTCTTAGTAAAAATCTGTAAATAAACAGAAGCGCTTTACTCACTCAAATAAACAAAATCTGTGTAGATTAACATCCAGCACTCATTTGACTTGTTTTTTTTTTTTTTTTAGCGTAGCTTAGTTAAGTAAAATCTCACCTGCTAAATTAGAAGGAAAACATGTTGACAACCCTGTTATTTACTAGTGTCGCATAATGCATCTTAAATTCAGGTGTGCCTTATATATAAAATATACCAGAAAATAGACATCTATTGATAAGGCGCCCTTATAATCTGGTGCACCTTATGGTGCGAAAAATATAGTAGATGGTAAAATTAACAGCATAAGTGAGGGAAATTTTTGGAATGAAGATTTGTGTCACAACTGGTCGGCGGTTCTAATAAATTGGCCAAATGCAGCTACAGATCACTGCTGCAGCATTAAAAGAAAAAAAAAAAAAAAAGAAAAACCTGGCCCTGTCTGCATTATGTGTCTCCTTCATAGCTCCTTTGATTCTGACAAGGATGAAACCAAAACTTAACATGAAGCACGGTTCTTTAGTGCATGTACATCAGTTACACAGCACTAACCGTTTAGACAGATGTCAGATATAGGTCACATTAACAGCAAAAAATAAACCTTGGATTTTCTCAGAAAATCTGATCTGGGCCCCTTTTACCTGTTATGTGAACACAGTCTCAGAGCTGGTAGTATTTAAGCACTTTGAGTATTGCCAGCTGGGTTACTGACTACATCACAGTAATAACCAAGCTAATGAGTTAATGATCAGCATTATTAGCAGCACCTGAGTCCATTAGCTCAGTTAAACAGCAGCTGCACTCTTCAAGCTGCTGCACTCATTTTCTCTCTTTCTTTTTTGAAGATGATTAACATTAGACTGAGAGCTGAGCCACTGCAGCTAACCATATCTAGTATCCAGTCTAACTTAGATAAACTAGACTTTATATTACTACATTTAAAGATAAGTACAATATTATAAATAATAATATGCGTATAAATATATAATCGTCTATTGTTTGTTGTGTAAACTGAGAAGCATCAATGCTAATAAATATTTAAATTAAATATTTGTGCTTATTTATTTTATCATCTTTTTATAAAGCATAAAAGCCGATAAGTATTTGATGCTACACTTTGTATATATGAAATTTATTACGCCTTCCTTTTTATGAACTTTTTATGAACTGCCTTTTTATGAACTTTAAATATTTAATGTTGTAATTCCCATTCTCATTTTTGCCACACTTTTTTCTGTTCTGTGAGGTGAGCTTGTGAGGTGGTAAAACTTGCTATTAAAAAATCTGCCAGAAGTTTCACCTGCATTAAATTCGTATTGAGTTTAAAAAAATTGATTTGAAATTATGACTGTGGATTTTTTAAATATATTTTTTTATCTGAATTTTACATTGTTATTTTAAAATGTAGTTATAATTCTCACCACCCCACATGTTAAAACACACACACAAAATATGTATTAACATAATTATTAAAATTGGTCAAAAATTTTATTGAAATCCAGATTTAAAACCTTTTTATATCTGTAATCCATTTTGAACTTCCTTTCCAAGCCTTTCCAAGGCTTAGTCTTTGTTTTATTCCAATTATTTGCTTCAATGATTTGGGCTCAGCCATGTCTTTACAGACCTTGCTTTGTGCACTATTCCCGCAAAGTTGAAAAAATAAAATTGTCCAAAATCTCATAATATGCTAAAGCATTAGGAGTTACTTTTACTGAAACAAAGGGGTTAGAGCCCAACTCCTGAAAAATCCCCCTCCACCTAACTTTTCACTTGACCCCCAAACCTAAAGCATGCCACTGGATTCAGAGCAGTGGAAACATGTTTTCTGAAATGACAAATAACGTTTCTCCATCTGGCAACCCGATAATATTGCATTGCATTTGGTGATGTGAAGCTTGGATAGAACTGTTCGGCAATGGAAATCCATTTCATGTAGCCCTATACGCTCAACTGATATTGAGCTAATCGCAAGGTCAAAAAAAGGGGGTTTGTGCGTTGCTCCGTGTCCTTTTGTGTGTAAGAAGTGGGGTGTACATGCACTGAGCGAGCACAGCGCTCCTGCATTGCCAAGATAGCAGTGAACATTTGACTGTTGACTGTTGTCAGGGTTCAAATCAGTCAGTGGTGCAGCTGTGTTTTCCGCTGCCAAGATAGCAATACGCAGAAATTTACTTGAACACGCCTCACTTCTAGATGACCATATCTGACCATTGGTGCAGATATATACAGTATTACCAAGCTCCGGCACAATTGTAACGGTGCAGTGATCAAAAAAATTGTTATTATATCCTCTTTGGGTGGGTTCCCTCAGGGAAATGTAAGATTTCCAGAGGAAAATTAATTAAATAAATAAATAAATCCATATATAGAGGAAAGTGCAAAAAAGCTAAAATCTAGTTACTGGAGCTACTGAAAAGGCAGTCATCTCACACAGCACCACCGGAAGTCTAGGGATAGCAATGAACCTCTAAACGCACCTTGTGCAGGGTGAAAGATAGGGCACCAAAAATCTTTGTCATACTTTAAACTAACTACTTTTAAATAAACAGGTCCGGTCACCATCCCGTCCCCTCAGCGTCGGACTGACAGCCCTGATTCCACCTTACAGGACAGCCTCCACTTATCTCCTCCCCACTGGCACTACACGTGTAGACAGGGCCGTCCGTCTGGCACTTCTTCACTCGCGCTCGCTAAGCAAGTCCACTGAAGTTCATTAGTCCTACTATACTCAGGTAGGTAAGAGCGATTGTGCAGCTGGTTGGCTGGGTACAATGTGGTCCAAATCATCCATCTCCTTTTACAGAACCTGAAGTGAGCTGACGCGGCACTGAGCGAGATAAGAACTCTTTCCTGAATACTTTAAACCACAAGCACCGTTTCATCTTATTTAGCCTACTATAGCTTAGGCCCCAACTGATAAGAAAAGCAAAGAGTATAAATCTTAGTGCAGTGTAAAATATCATAGCTTGCAAAAGGAATTTCTTTTCAATCTAGCCATTATAAATAGAATGTAATGGAATAGAACAGAATAGAAACATGGGAATTCATACTTAATCCATCACTGCAACATAAATAAATGACATTTAAACCATAGGAATACAAATAAATGACTTCAGTGGGGAATAAAGAGACAAACTTAATTAAAACTGTCAAAATACGTTTCGGTATTCCACATTTAGCATTCAGACAAATATTTAAATTTTCTTCAATTTAGGTTTTAGATAAAATACCCTTAATAAACACAAAAAACATATTTTATATCATATCACATATCATACACCTAACAACACATATACCCATTAAATGTGGTAGATCAGGACTGAAAAAATACACAAAGGTGTATCTGTGCCTGTGTATATACAATTTTAATTGTCAGGAGCCTAGGAGAGGATTATGAAGGGCTGGTTAGCTCAAAATTCTCATTTACTGTTCTATCATATATTTTTTTCTCTATTGTATCTGTACACCAGTGTTTTATCCTAACTACTGGCTACACTGTCCCCATGGTTTACAACGGTACCACTCAGACAATGTGCACAAATACAGACAAAGAAGGTTTGATTGTTAATTTTAGTTTGTTTTGTAAAAAGTACTTGCAAGCACTTGTATACCTTTATGTGCAAATAAAAAAAAATAATTAATAACATCAAATAGGTAAAAAAAAAATCAAGATAATAAAAATGCCAGTTTATACTCAACTTTTCTATATGCATAATCCCTAAACTAGTCAGAGGGCTCTATCATACACTCATCAACAGTTTATTTTTATGACTTGTACCCACATCTTTAAAATAGCATTAGAGTTTAGGAATAAATCTACACTGATGGGGTGGTGGTCTGGAAGTGAGCTCCACTGACTGAAATTAACCTAGACAACAGTCAATTGTCTGAGTCCATTCCAATAGGTGCGCCCAGATCATGTACACCTCCACCCATTACACACACACACACACACACACACACACACACGGAGGAGCTGCAGAGCACAAACCCGACTTTAACCTCAACAAAACAAAGAATAAAGAATAAAAAAACATTGATTATTATGACATTAGATGAGCTGCTGGTGTATCTTCACAGCGTGAACGTGCAGGTCAGTATCCTCTGCTGAGACGCACAAAGCACCGCGTTGTTAAGATACAAACGAGCCAAAGTCAGAGCACACCTGCCTTTTAAAGGGAATGACAAGTGATACACTGATTGGTTTATTTCAATTTCATTTTGCATGTTTCAAGCTGTGCAAGGCTTATTTTTTGTGCCCTCACAATATCAAAGACACACTGGCATGCCCTAAATCCAGCTGCGCAACTGAACGCTTCAAAAGGCTAAAATAGGGCCCAGAGAATTGAGAGTCTAATACAGACTCATAAAATGCTAATCAGTACCAGCTTTAAGCAATCTAAATAAAAATGCAGTCCAGGCAATTCACACAAATATATTGTATGTTTGATTTTCTTTTTGAAAATATAAATCTTTCTTATTTTACATTTATTTTACATGTGCAATTAATTTCACTTATTTAAATGTTTTAATTTGATGTGAGTTATAGTGATTATACTTATACACTGTAAGCAGCAGTTACAAGCAGAAAAAGAACTGTGCAGGAATCTGTCCTTCTAGGTGTTTTTAAAGTTACAGATCTCTGTGTATCACTTGATTAAACAGTGTGAAAGACTACAGCAGCAGTAAAAATTTATTGTGTTTGAGTGTATGAAGCCTAGTCACCCTCTCCTAAGTCAGAGAGCAGGGATAGAACTAAATTGCGTGACCGGCTTAAAGTAACGTCCCCGCTAAAAAAAGGAAGTAAACACTATGGCAAATATCGAGGATGGCGATACGTTGATTTGATAATTATGGTGACAGGCCAATTGGTGGGAAGTGGAAACAGCTTTTTAAAGCTTAAGTGCCTCCATTAAAGCTTCTATTACCAATTCTATACTACTTGTCAGGATTATACTGTCAAGAGTGGGGAACGAGGGCCTGCACAGTTTACTGATTTCTGCTCTAAATGACCTACAAAACCTTGCCAATTACTGAGTGAGTTGAATCAGGTGTGATAGAGCTGGAAAAGCACAAAACTGCGCAGAAACCCGTCCCTCCAGGCCCGGATTTGCACAGCCCTGTTTTAAATAATGCATACACACTGTCCACACACCCGCTTTTCTCCAGGGTGTAATACAGCCTGTGCTCTGGTAGCGGGAGTGGAGATATTGATGCAGTTGGAGCTAACTCAAAAACAGAGAGTCTTTACAGAGTCAGACTTCTACAAGCAGCAGCTGAATAAATCACTGAGCTTATAAGAAATTCTTCCTTACTACAACAGAACTGAACGCTGTCCCCAGACCTGCTCTCAGACAGTGATGAGTGTGTTAAAGCAGATACTCACTTCATGCTTAGGTTGAGTGAATGCGTTTCTTCCTGGCCTTTCTGCACATAAAAGTGTTTAAAATGCACATTCAGAATAGCAATCAGCGCTCCTAAGTTGATAACAAATCAAATAAGCGCACAGACCTGCAATCAGTGCGCACTCTTAATCCACAAAACATCTATTCAAGTCTGTTATGTTCTCTTTTTTTGCATATAAAGTGATTTCTCAATAATGGGGGTGCAGAATAAAGAATAATATCTGAAAAGACAGAATGATTCGACAATACTGGGTTACAATGCTAAAATATCTGAAATGTTATTCATTTTACTGCATTTGCAACCCCACAGAAATATGAGATATTTTCCATAATGCTGATTTAGATTGACTCTGACCATGTTTACACCAAGACACTTTGTATGCTGATAAGATTTGATCCAAGTGACATGCATTATCACTGGTTAGTCAAATGCGTCTCCAGTTACGTTACTTTTCACACTATAAGGTGAATTTAGGATCCTTAAATTTTCCCAAAAATCAGCACTAGCTGTTTTGCCCTTCAGAAGTGAGTATATTGGACTGTATCCTGCTTATTTTCTGTCATCAAAGATAAATGTGCTACTTAGAAGAATCTAAAGTATAAAGCATAATTCCATATGTGTTTATGTATAGCTTTAATATAGTCTTCAATATTCAATTTACAGCGTATAAAACATTGCATTGAAAACTCATTGAAGGTGAAGAGGTGTGTCCAAACTAGGGGTGAAATGATTACTCCAGTAAATCGAGTTACTCGATTAAAAAAAATTATCAATTCATTTTCTGTGCCTTGAGTAATCGTTTATTTAATCTGTTCAGAAGGTATGATGCTCAACATAAAGCCTTAACATTATGCCTTTTTTATTGATTAATACCCTGTATTTAATACTTCTAAGAAATTAAAATTTGAAAGCAATGTAATTAAATGTATTTTTTACTTGTGGTATTTTTTTTCTTTATTTATTTGTATTTGCAATTTGAAAATGTATGTTGTGAATTTAAAAACATAACTTATCTATACAAGAAAACCAATTGGTCATTCATTATTAAGGGAAATGTCTCGTTTTCTCTTGTGTCTTTTTTTAATTGCTCTTTAACCAAGCAAAACTGTTTTATCTTATTATTTGATTAATCGAATAGATTTTTCAGTAGAGTACTCAATTACAAAAAAAACATTTCGATAGCTGCAGCCTTATTCCAAACTTCTGAATGGTACTGCACTTTGTACATTTATATGGGGGGACCAGGGGCCTCATGTCCTAAAGGCGCGTACACACAAAAACATAGCGTACGCCATATTTCACTCTCAAAGTCAGATGTACTAAATTTGAACGTGACTTGACTTGAACGTGAGAAAGTGCGTTCCCCCACGGCACTTTCGTTTTGGGCGTACGCCTTTTTTTGTTTGTATGTATTGTGTTTCTGTAATTTGGCGACACTTAGAGGCGATGCATTGAAATTACAACTATTAAGATATCCTTTATGTACACAAGCCGTTAGTAAGCCGTTATTGGGTATAATAAAGTAAATGAATCAGACAATTTCATTGGCTTACTGAAATAATCATTCAACGTGTTTCCACTTAGCCTAGATTATATAAACATGTATAAAAGTTTGCGCTGGAGTTGTTGGAGATGCAGTGTTGGCATTATTGGAAAATATTGCTAATGGCCGCATTCATTGAGAGCTTATTTTCCATGACCATTATGTTTTTTGGCCCATGATGATGACTGGCTTATAAACCGTTTTAGATTTCCAAGAGCATAAGAGGATAAGAAAACAAGCTGGATGCATGACGGGTGGCTTCTTGGTAAGCAACTCAAACTCAACTTAAATGAAAGCATTTATTATCCATCCTAGAATAATACATTTAAACATGGGTAATTTTCTTTCTTGACTTGGATATTATACTCTAGCATATTATTAATATTATTATTATTGTTATTATTATTATTATTGTTATTATTATTATTATTATAACGTTATACTCTGAGTAATTGAGGGAGGAGTCGTGGCAGGTGTGATGTTTTTGTGCATTTGCGCTTGATTTCAAGTTGATTGTGATGTACTAAGAAAGAGTACGTGGGATTCTGCCTACGCACAGTTTGATAAATCCTGATTTTTTAATGCGTACGGAACTTTTCAGGTCTGAGTGTACGGAACATTTTAGTAGGAAGTCAACGCAAGTCTTAGTACATGAGCCCCCAGAGGAGCAAAATTAACTTTTCAGATTTAGGTTTCAGGGGGCTTTAAGCTTTAAAAAGGTTCTTTCCACCCACAGATCTCAGTTACAAAATATTTTTATGTAGTAAGGAAACATCTGTGAGTGTAAAAAAAAAAAAAAACATTAACACAGTTTAAGAACTTCCAATTTGCAAGAACTGCAGACGTCGCTGCAGAGCTCCAGAGCTGGAATCAAGAGCAGAAGATGACAAATACCATTTACTGGCTCAGTGACTCATTTTATGGCAGAGAAACATTTTTGCATGTGTAAAACGCTGCAGTAAATCAGCTCCATAATGCGTCAGCAGGACACCCAGGAGTCTGCACTGCTTTCCTCTGCTTCACCTTCATTAGGCCTGTAAGGTGGGAACCGCGAGTGGTGAACAGTGTTTCCGGGAATCTGATGATTAGCTCTTATAATCAGATGACATCTCCTGATCCCAGCCAGCAATCACAGTCTCCAATCACATCCACTAACTCCCTTCACTCTCAGCTCACTGATGTTCCTATATGTGGGAATAGTATCTCCGCCGCCGTGGGCTACACTCTCTGCTTCAGTCTTATTGGTCATCTGTGCAGAAAATTAGCTTTAGCAGCTGGACCACCGCCAAGAGGAATAACATAAACACTGCCACCTTATCCTCCCACGCCCACACAACTGCTCACACATACACTGTGATCTTTAGCTCATTATCCTAGCCTAATGCTGATATCTGAAAGCTGTAGCTGCTGATGACAGGTCCACCACGTCTGGAGCCAAGCAGGTGAACTAATGCCAGACTATACAAACATTATGAGCTAGCATACATGAACATCGTTAGCAGAGGAACCCATTTATTAGCCTCTTCTCTGGCAGTCATGCTGCTTGAACTGTTGGCCTTAAGAAAAAGTTCTGCTAAAAATTAAATCATGTGTTCCAGCTCTATTACTAAAATATTCTAAAAATCTGGAGATCTGTACACATTTCAAAGTTAATACACATTATAATAGCTATAGTACCACAGTTTTCGCGCCACAGATTTAGAACTGCAGTAAGATATCAATTAATTTTTTTTACAGTTTACACATGTTTATGTACCAGTTTCAACAGCTGTACATGAAAACGGCTAAATATTGGCATCAGGTTTAATTAATTAAACCTGCTGATACACTGTAAAGACAAAAGTAATCAGACACCTGCTCATTAATGTTGTCTTCTGAAATCAAGGGTAATGAATACAAATAATGATGATTTCATTTAGTAAGGGAAAAAGCTAAAAAAAGTAATTGTTCCCCCCCCCCCCCCCTCCCTGGTGAATCAACTGTGATTGACTACATTTTGTAAAAAAAATATGTTCAGTTTGACTTCCCACAACCAGGCCTGATTACTACCAGACCTGTAGAATCAAAAATCACTTAATTAGAACCTCTGTAACAACATGATGCAGAATACAATCTCTCAAAAAGCAACACATTATGGCCAATCTGAAGAAATTTATAAACAGATGAGAAAACAAGTCACTTTCAGTCATCTTTCAGTCGGAAAAAAGTTACTAAATCATTTTCTTGGGTCACCAGCAGACCACAGTGAGAGCTATTAGTGGAGTTATGTATCATAACTAAGTTTTGGGAGTGATCCACGCCCTCACTCCTCCCACTTCCATCCCTATTTAAACAGTCACTTCCTCTCTACCTGCTCATTGAACAAACCTCGCACCCACCTCCTCCCCATCTTCCTCCTTCTTTAATTTTTTTCTCTTCTTGTGTTTCTCTTCATGAGAGGGGGGGCTTCGGCTTCACGCTTTACAGCGAAGCTGCCCCGAACTCCATCCCAAATACTCTGAGTTCGCTCCCCCTCTTTTCTTCTTCTCTGCCCAGTCAAGGGCGTGGGTCAATACTAGCAAATTCACAAATGCATAAAACATGAAACAGGAGTGAACACAACCGAAATTACTCTAAAAGGGCATAAACAACTTATTCAAGAGGTCACAAAAATCCCAGAACAATATGTAAAGAACTTCAGGCCTCATTTCAGGCCTGACTTCCTCAGTATAGGTCAGTGTTAATAAGATATAGACTCTACGAAAACGATAACCACGGGAGAGTCTCAAGGCAAAAATCATTCCTTACCAAAAAGAACACAGAGGCTCGTCTCACATTTGCCAACAAACATCTTTATCCCCAGGACTTTGGGAAAATATTCTGTGGGCTGCCAAGACAAATATGTAGCTTTTTGATGGTGTGTATTCCATTACATCTGGACAAAAACTTTTAGAAAAGGAATATCATACGGACAAATAAGCTTTGGGGTGGTAGTGTGATGGTCTTGGGCTGCTTTGCTGCTTCAGGTTTGCTGTAATAGATGGAACCAGGAATTCTGATGATTAACAGATAAGAATATCCAGTCATCTGTTTGTGACCTTAAGCTCAGGTGTACTTGGGTTCTGCAGCAGATCCAAAGCACACAAACAAATCCACCTCACAATGACTTAAAAAAGAAAAAACAAAATGAAGGTTATGGAGTGGCCTAGTCAAATTCTGATTGAGATGCTTTGGCATGACGTTAAAAGGCTGTTCAGGCTTGAAAATCATCCAATGTTGCTGAATTAAAACAATTCTGCAAAACAGAGTGTGCAGAAATTCCTCCACAGTGATGTAAAATACTGATTGCAAGATATAAGTAAAGCTTGAATGCAGTTGTTGTCGCTAAGGGTGGCATAACCAAGTTATTAGTGTCAGTGTGATCGGAACAAATACTTTTTCACACCACTGTGTATATATTTACAAACATACACATACGTACATTAGTGGTATAAATCTATTTTAAACGCTTACGATAAAATGCTTAATGCGATAAATGCTCCAACAATTAGAAAATAATTTGTGAATGTACCTTTAAAGCAGACAAACCACTGCTATTATCACAGTTTCATCATATACTGTGTATGATATGGCACACCTCTAGGCTGTTCTTCATTAAAATAATTGTTTATTTATCATTATTAAGGTAAAATGTTACATTTATCATATTTATTTAATATATATATTGCCCAGCACTAGCTGAAAGTTGCCATTGTTGTAAAAGACTGTCTTGCAGTATCTCTCTTTGTATTGTGAAATATCCATCAGTCTTACAGTTTTAACAAGATGCCCAGTAACTGCTGAGGGAAATCATCCCTGCGGTACGATGCTGTCACTCTCATAATTCACTGTTAGGATGGCATTAGTTCAGGGCAGTATTTGGTTTGTATCAGCTGCTGCAGAATATAATTTTTTATTATATTTAAAAAAAATATATATATATAATATTTTATGATGTCATTATTTATAGTTATTTATTTAGTTTTTCACAGTTTAAAACATTACCCCTGTGCATTGTGAATGCTTTTATTTATGTTATTGTAACTAGAGCTGCAGTGGTAACTGGTTTCACTGTATTATCGGTATTTGTGAAAAACCTCCACCTTTTCTCCCATTTAAACTAAAATTAACATCAGCAGTGTAGAATTAAACTGGATGCCCTTAATAATTAACATGGGTCTTTTTGTGAGGACAGATTTATATTAAATAAATACACTATATTACAAAACGTATTTTCTTGTCTGTCTTCACACACATACAGTATGAACCTGAAAGAAGTTCAACTTACAGAGCCCCTTTCTAGAAATCCAAGGACGCTTTACAATTCACACATTTTTTTTTACACACAACCATTTATACTCATTAGTACTCATCCACACACCAGTGAGAAATGGCAACCAATAGCACACAGCACACTCTCAACCGGAAACCACTGTCCACCTGGAGGGCTACAGCAACGGGCACTACAGCATTTACCTAGGACAGAGTGCCAATCCATATCTGGGCACAGTCATACACACATCTGCACACAAACAAACTTACATGCATACCACACACTTACACACATACACCAGATCAAGTTTTAGAGTATCGTATTTTCTGAGCAATTTAGAGTATCCGTAGAGTATTTACCTGAATGACATCCCATTCTAAGTACTTAAGGTTTAACATGTGGAAGGCTTTCCACAAGGTTTAGGAGTGTGTTTATGGGATTTTTGAGGTTTTGTGTGGTCAGACACTGATGTGGGACAAGAAGGCCCGGCTCGTAATCTCTACTTTAATTCATCCTAAAGGTGTTTGATGAGGTTGAGGACAGGACTCTGTGCAGGATAGTTAGTCTTCCACACCAAACTCACTCATTCATGTCTTTATAAGTGGTGTCAATCGATGAAAAAATTTAATCTGATTAATCACAGAAAAAATCTGTGATTAACTGTGATGAATCACATTTGTTTTTCGCATTACAATTTTTTATAGTATATAAATGTAAAAAGAAGAATGAATGTAAGGAATGTAAAATGCAATTATATGTATATTAGTGGTGTCAATTAAAATTATAATATATACTTGTATGTTTGAGGGAAGATAAAATCAACATAGGGTGCTGGAATAAAGAATAGATGATAAATTGGATTGTAAATGCCTCGGCTTGGTTGTGAGGATTTCTGAATTCGAACCTAATTTGATGAGAATAAAAATCAGGAAATCAGGAAGCAGGAAAGTGCGGGTCTGTGTGTGTTTCCGTGCGTGTGCCCGTGCATGTGTGTGTGTGTGTGTGTGTGTGTGTGTGTGTGTGTGTGTGTATGCGTGCGCATGTAGCGTCTGCGCGTCCGTTTGTGTGTGTGTGAGAGAGAGAAAGGAGCTGAAAGTTCAGAGCGCGCCGTTCAATCATTTAGCCGGACGACCAATCAGTGCGTTGGTCGGGGCGGGGCAGATTACGGCGGAAGTAGGGGTCAAACTTTGTGCCTTAATTAACTTGCGTTAAAAAAATAGTAATGCGTTACTGATTTCAAATTAACAGTGTGCGTTAACGCTTTAACGTTGATAACCCTAGTCTTTATGGACCTTGATTTGTGCACTGGTTCGCAGTCATGTTGAAACAGGAAGGGGCCGTCCCTAAACTGTTCCTGCAAAGCTAGGAGCATGAAATTGTCTAAAATCTCTTGATATGCTGAAGCATTAAGAGTTCCTTTGGCTGGAACTAAGGGGTTGAGCACAACTCCTGAAAAACAGCCCTACAACATAATCTGTCCTCCACCAAGCTTTACACTTGGTAAAATGCAGTCAGACAAGTACTGCTTTGCAATGCGTTTGGTGAAGTAAAGCTTGCTTGGATGGAACTGCCCAGTCATGGAAACCCATTCTGTCATTTTGCTGTCATTCCCAGTTGCTTCCACTGTGTTCTAATATCACTGACAGTTGACTGTGGAATATTTAGTAGTGAGGAAATTTCACAACATGACTTGTTGCACAGGTGGCATCCAATCTTAGTACCACACTGGAGTTCACTGAGCTCCTGAGAGTGATCTATTTTTTCACTAATGTTTGTAGAAGCAGTTTGCATGAGTAGGTGCTTGGTTTTATATAAATGTAGCCATGGAAGTGCTTGGAACACCTAAATTCAATTATTTGGATGGGTAAGTAAATATGATTGTAATCAAAAAAGTCTTTTTTATGTTGTGCTTAGTATTCTTGTGAAATATCGTGATGCCATTATATTTTTAGAGACTCTTATTTCACTATGAAAATCTCACACTGTACCAAACATTAATAAATAAAACACTGCTATGCTTGACAAATCTCAGTTAAGTATTTTTGGCAAAGAATTTGCTTCATTGATCTTAAAGTGTCAGCCCCATTTTTTCAATAAATAATATCACTTTAAAACTATTTTAAAATTGGAATTTATCTGAGCACAGACACGTCCAAGTATCATCTGTAATCCTGTTAAATGGGATTTGACTTTTAAATGACAGATGTGTGTATAGGAAGTGTCAGGAGGAAGTGGCTGTGATGGTTTGCTTGCCCAGCGTTATGCTCTGCTTGGTTATGTTCTGCAGCTACACCTGACTCAGACGGATTCACCCAGTACCGACACGTCTGCTGTCCAGATCACTTCATTAGCAGCTTGTCAGTGTCACTTGTGGCCTTTTCAACTGGGCCCCAATTACGGCCAGCCCAGTGGAGCTCAGAGACAGAGTGCAGAGAGTAGGGGAGGGGATGGGCGAGCTGTGTCTGAAGCTTGTAGAGAAACATGGCACTCTGGATCCACTAACACTGAGAGTCAGCAAAGACTTTGACATTACACGACACTGACAGACTTTAAACACACACATACAACTGTGCCCACAGTAAAGGCCTGTCATGATAACTATTTTTTTATTGGGCGGTATATCGTCACAGTAATTAAAAAATACATTATATTGTGACTATAATAGGTTTATGATAAAATAAACAAAACAAAAGTAGCAACTACACTCTAAACAGCAAAAACATAAAATAAATAATTTATTCTGCACCATGCACTGTACTCATAGATACTCTGTAAAGTACCTACTGGACTTTCCCTGCACTTCCACAAACATACTCTTATTATTTGCACTTGTATATAGCATTGTAATATCTATGTATATTCAGTTATATTTTTCCTTACATCTAGCAATAACATATGCTTAAAGTTTAAGTTATTGTATATATTGTTGAGACAAGTGCTGATCAGAAAACACAGGTTTATCTAAGAGGAACGCAAGGTCGGTAACTAAAGAACCACAGCAGAACTAGAGGGCTAGGCAAAAGAGTAAACAAAGAGCAGAAAATGGTGGATAACAAGAAGTAAAGTAAAGACGCGTTATAACAGAGCTAGTAAACTAGATAATACTCGGCAGAGAACAGAGGAAACAGAGGACTATTTATACTAATACAAACAGGTGTGGGAAATGAACAATCAGAAGGTGGGAGAGGCTGAAAGCTGCAGAGTCACGTGTTCAGCTGAGTCATTTTTGTTCATGGGCTGAAAATGCTGGGACAAATTATTAAATGATATTAAATTATGAGAATGCTGGGTAAATATTGTTCTCTGCATACTAGTGGGAACCTGCACACCTGTACTCTGTGAAGTGACAATAAATCTGATTTGATTTGATTTGGTAATTATGAACAAAAATAATTAAGTAAAAATACAGGAATTTTCATGTTATCAAAGCTCTACTTTTCCATTGTGAACTGGCTAAAATAAATAAATCTGCTAAATTACACTTAATTAAACACAAAGGGAAATATTATTGCTGGTTTGTTTTTACACATAAGAGCCTTTTCCGCACTGTGAATCAATTGTGCAAATTCATGTGTCACTTTTCTGTGTTTAGGCAGTTTACTTCTTTTTATTATACATTTCTTTTACATAAAAACTAGGGGAGTGATGAGACACTCACCTCATAAGACAAGACATGATTATGGGTTAATGAGAATGAGATGAGACTAGATTTTTTTAACTATATGTATATAAACAGCAGGTGATTTTTTTATATTATTAAAAGTATTAATCATCTTGTAATATATGTCAGTCAACTTTTACTTTGATTATGACTTATGGATGATTTATTATATGCAGTAAAATACAGAACAGTATGCAAGTATTGCAGCTGGCTTTACCCTAATTCCAAACTTTTTTTTCTGTATCTTTCATAATTCTCTTTAGACCTTGTAACTATTGTCAGAATCCCCCTAGTGGCAATTGGCACTTGTCCTTGAGGGTTCTATACAGATCTGGCAACCTCTGACCAACTCTCTATCAGTAATGGCTGCAGCTCTGTTTGCATCCTTTTACTTATTTACAGAAATGTAAAAAATAGGTGTCATGTGGCACGGACAACAACAGCAGCCCCCGCCCACACACACACATTCCCATATTTTTTTGGTTTAAACTGCTGAATGACTGTGAGTTGTAGATACACAAACGCACACAGACGCTGGGTGAGTGCAAACAAAGGTGATACAAGGCTTTTGCAGGTGATGTAAAGGTGACTTGTGTATGGAGAGTTTAAGTGTGAGTTAGACATGCTCGAGTAAACCAGCGCTGCTATTTGCCGTCATAATGAACCAAACATTTGTTTTGGTTACCTGTGCATAAGTCCTCCGAGATACATTTAACACCTGATGAGAAATATTGTGCTGATTTGTTCTCACGAGATCTCGTGGCACAAAATCTCATCACCCTCGTACTAAAACACTTGGGACTCTATTTTAACGATCTATAGTGCACTAGTTAATTGCGCTTTGCGCAGTTGAATTTAGGGGCGTGTCCTCTGTCTTTAATATCGTAAGGGCACGAAAAATACGCCTTGCACCTCCAACGGCGCAAAGGATGTGTTTTAATTCCCTTAATTATTCATGGGTGTGTTTTGGGCGTAATGTGAAATAAGCCAATCAGTGTGTCTGTAGTCATTACCTTTAAGAGACTGACTTCTGTTCATTCCTATTTTAAGAGTGCACAGGAAACTGACTGTGCATCAGGCTGTGAAGATAAACCAGCAGCTTAGAGAAGAGTACATTTATTTTATTCTTTATTCTGTTTACTGTTTATGTAAAAACTGGGTTTGCAACAGAGATTATAAAAATTGACATAAAAAGTAAAGAATTTATATCTTATGAATAAAATAATAATAGCAGTGAAATTAAAGTAAAATGATAAGAATGATAAGAGATTATCAAATGTATACCAATAAACTAAGAACATGGGAATTATGGGGAAAAATATGTATATTTAATAATTTGGTTAATAAAATAATAAAAATAATTAAAATGAATAAAAAATGAATAATATAAAATATAAACTCATTAAAAAAACTAATTTAAAACAATCACAGGCTTTCTGAGAGTGTGCAGAATAATAAAAGTTTCAGTTTCAGTTAGTTTCCGTTTCAAATCATTGAAACAGCTCATTAAAACCTCAACCTATTCTTTATATTTGACAATATTTGATTAAATTACAGGTCCTTACTTTTTTTTTTAACTGAACTGAGTTTTATATTATTTCGCGCTGAATTCAGCTCTGCACTGCAAAAGAGAGAAAGAAAGAGAGAGAGAGTCGCGGCGCATTTTGATTCTGATCTGATTTTTCTTAATTAATTATCAGTAAATATGTGGCTTTAATAGTGAGCTTATTGCATTTTCCTTATTTATCACAACGTTTTTTTTAGAAGACAGTGATTATTCTGCCCGCAATGCCGTGCGCGCTGCAAGCTTTGCTTTGCCTGCCTGACATGCGCTGTACGAGATTTTAACTAGCTAAATTAATATATTTAATAATTGAATACATTTGCCCTGGTAAAAAGAAATGAATGCTAACATATAGCTTCATATTTCTGTGTATTTCAAATGTTTTAAGTTTTATTTAATTAACGGGCAGCCTCAGACGCCAGGATGACAATGTGTTTTTTTTTTCAGATATAAAAGTGAAATTCAGTTAAATAATAGCAAAGTGAAATAAAATAAATGTATGTTCAGTCAAAGTGCTTTTCTATTTTAATTTTCCATTTCAAAAACTCCAGCATTTGAGTGAGAATATGCGTCTGTTGAAATTCTTAAACAGCAGAATACATATATCTGCTATTATAAGCTACAGTTAAGTTTGTGTACCGAACAGAAATATAAATCATTTTAACTGACAGAAATAAACATAACTAATAATAATTTATAGTTACTGTGCAGATTTTTAAGTATATTTTATTTTTATTGTTGATTGCTGAAGGCTCTGGGTGAGGTTTATTTTTCTGTGGTAAAGAAGTGATGGTATGGGGTATTTTGGAGCGCAGGGCGCAGGGTTATCTGATTCAGTTTTGTGCGCCACTGACAGGTAAATTTCGACGTCCTTTCACAGGATCAATCATGCAAACTGTTTTTCCGCCGCCAAGATAGAAACACGCCAGAAATGTACCTGAACACACCTCATTTTCAGACCCCCATGCCCATCGGCGTTAATATATTCCAAAAGTTCATTGATATTTTAAGGACGCCTGCGCAAGGCGTAAAAACGGACGCAACATGCCTTGCGTGGGTTGTACGATAGGGCCCTTGGGCTTTTTGAGGTGTGAGGCATTTGACCATGCAGGAGTTTCTCCAAACCAGCAGCTATCCTGGTATTAAAAGAATTTTCTAAAAATGCTCTAAATGCTTTAACTGTACCAGATCCAGATGTCACTGTAGAACTCCACAGCTGGTTATACAATGCAGTGGACAGATATAAGTGCTTACCAGCTGATAAACACAAAAATGGCATCTACAGGAAAAGAAACATTTGTGGCCTGAAGTGGTACAGTTTTACCACACTGCTCACATCCAAGCACCCAAAATTTAACCTCAATTTCAGCATATGGTCCACTTCTGTCTCACACAAATCTACTAAAAGTGGAAGATTATCTGTGAGTAATTCAGTTACATAAGAGCTACTGTGCTAAAGCTCAACCTCTAACACAACATCAGTACACTATACTTATAAAACTATCCAGATACTGATTTTAATGACTGAGTTCAGATATATAACGGCACACCCATTAATGACACAGATTTTTAGGTGCCACGAAAAGCTTCTTTAATTGCCACAGGAAAGCAATGCCAATATAACAGGACATTATGAGTCTAAAGTCATCATGCCCCCTGCCATGAGGGTGATAGATAAGTATACAGCCCTACAGCCCTGTGTAGACCTGACTTCTCTAGAGCTCCAGCCAATTCCTCTGGCATACAATTCCCTCCGAAAGTATTAAAAGAGTGAGGCAAGTGTGCTGTACACTGACAACATTTGGGTTTAATATTAAAAGAGTAACATTTCAGCTTTTATTTATGGTTGTTAACATCTAGAACTGATACACACATTTGTCTGAACCCACTCAAATTTCTTCAAATGGCTTCTTTCGCATCACTCTCCCATACAGCTTCTCCTTGTGCAAAGTGCCCTGTACTGTTGACCGATGCACAGTGACACCATCTGCAGCAAGATGATACTGCAGCTCTTTGGAGGTGGTCTGTGGATTGCCCTTGACTGTTCTCACCATTCTTATTCTCTGCTTTCTGATATTTTTCTTGGCCTGCCACTTCTAGGCTTAACAAGAACTGTTAGAACCCTGTGCTCTTCCATTTCCTTACTGTGTTCCTCACAGTGGAAACTGACAGGTTAAATCTCTGAGACAACTTTTTGTATCCTTGCCCTGAACAACTACGTTGAACAATCTTTGTTTTTAGATCATTTGAGAGTTGTTTTGATGAGCCCATGATGCCACTCTTCAGAGGAGATTCAAATAGGAGAACAACTTGCAATTGGTCACCTTAAATACCTTTTCTCATGATTGGATATACCTGGCTATGAAGTCCAAAGCTCAATGAGGTTACCAAACCAATTTTGTGCTTCAGTAAGTCAGTAAAAAGTAGTTAGGAGTATTCAAATCAATAAAATGATAAGGATGCCCATACTTTTGCACCGGTCAAATTTTGTATTATTACATATTGCACATTTTCTGTTAGTACAACAAACCTCATTTTAATCCTGAAATATTACTGAGTCCATCAGTTATTAGATATATCAAACTGAAATGGCTGTTGCAAACACCCAAATATTTACAACTAAAAATGATTAAGATTAATAGGGGTGCCCAAACTTTTTCATACGACTGTATAGTTAGAAGAGTAACCAACATAAACATCAAAGAGTTGATGGGTGAAAAACAAGCAACTGTGAAGCTGAGAGAAGATGCAAAATCAATTAAAGCCATTTCACAAATATTATCCACAGTCAGAGCAACTGTTTGGAATCTCCTAAAGAAGAAAGTCATCATTGGTGTAACAAATGGCAAAGGGATAGTCTAAGGAAAACCACAGCAGCTTAACATAGAAACATTATATTATGCTGTAAAGAAAGACCCTAAAACAACTGTTCGTGACATCATGCTTTTTGTGTAAATCACTTTAAATCACTTTTCAAAGCAAATCTAAAGGACCATGTGTAAACAGACCTGATTTCCCAAGATTGAAGAAATAGGATTAAGCCTTGACTATTATTTTTTCTTTTAATTAAGTATTAAGTCTACATTCAGAATGATGTGCACTGCAGGACTAGGCCTAATTTTTATATGGAAAACTGCTCCATAGCTGACTAAAGCTATAAATAAATATTCTGCTCCTCATTTCACCTCATTTGTAGAGAGAGAGAGAGAGAGAGAGAGAGAGAGATTTAAAAGAAAAGATGTAAAGGAAAATGGATCACAAAAAATATCATATTGATCAATTGTGTACAAAACGTCTTTAATTGCCCAACTGCAGCTAATAGTATAGAGAGAGAGCGAGAGAGAGAGAGAGAGAGAGAGAGAGAGAGAGAGAGAGAGCACTCCCTCCTTGTCGGCTTAGCTCTGCAATTACACGTCGCTTTTCCCAGCAGCATTTTAATTATACCATCAATCCAAGAGCTCGCCTCCCCTGGCCTCTGTCACACTCGCCAAGTGATAAGGCAGACCCTGCTTATCTGTTTAGCCATCTCACACACACACACACCTGCAGCAGAGTCAGCGGTCCAGATGACTCCATCTCATTCTCACTTACTGATTTCGGTGCCATCGGCTTAAGCTCTTCTCTAAAACAGATATTGTGGTGTTTATTGGATCATTGGTCCTATATCTGCTCAGCCCTATCTGCTCAGCCCTCTGTATGCTGAATAAAACTCCAGTCCACTACAACACACTGGCTTACAGATCTCACACAAAAGCAAACTAATATCAGTCTGATGAGTCGCCTTCATCCACACTCTAACTGAAGACCCTGTAGATTTTATATAAATACTTATAACGTATTTAGGTTGTGACCTATTCTTTATCTAATGCCTATACAGTTACTATACACAATTATATTGAGATTTTTTTTACTTTCCTACTACATAAAAGGGACAACATACCTATAAATATGATACACTATGGATACATGGTGTCAATTTACTGAAACATAGCTGTCCTAATCTCGCTAAGACTTGCTCTCCCCAATTTGATTTACTAATGTTACTGGTTCATTACTCCACATGGTGATCAATACTAATAGGTAAACCTGTGGTGAAGAATATTGGTTGTGAAATTCTGTAAAACTGACACATATAAATCTATTAATTTGCTTATTTGGGAGTTTTTTATTCTCTTCAGTAACACAGATGTTGTGAAGTATCTTCTAAGATTGGATTGTGGTATAGTATTGTAGAGTCGCAGTATTGTGAAATCTTTGTTATTATGGGCAATGTATCATCATAATACCACACTGTGAGATTCCCTGTGATTCCCACCTCTAATAGTGGATGTAGTAAGTTTGAGGGGCGAGTCTTAGGGAGTATAGAGCGTCTATGTTTTAATACACATCGATCCAATACGGAAATATTAAATAATAAGATACATGGTGACATTTAAAGCTCTGTAAAATGTTTTGTTTCTCTGATTTTGCTATTTATAGGTTTATGTTTGAAACAAAATAACATTGTTGTTTTATTCTATAAAAAACTGACACTTTTCCCAAATGCCAAATAACAATATTGTCATTTACAGCATTTATTTGCAGAAAATGAGAAATGACCATAATAACAAAAAAGATGCAGAGATTTCAGACCTCAAATAATGGAAAGAAAACAAGTTCATATTCATAAAGTTTTAAGAGTTCAGAAATCAATATTTGGTGGAATAACCGTGGTTTTTAACCACAGTTTTCATGCATCTTGGCATGTTCTCCTCCACCAGTCTTACACACTGCTTTTGGATAACTTTATGCCTGCACTCCTGGTGCAAAAATTCAAGCAGTTCAGCTTGGTTTGATGGTTGTGATCATCCGTCTTCCTCTTGTTTTTTTTTATTTGGAAAATCAAAGAAACTCAAATTTTTTTAAGTGGTCTAATTTTTTTCCAAAGCTGTTTATATTTTCCCACCCCTACTTTTGAGTATTTAAGTATTTGAGAATATTCCACTGACACATGTAGATGTTTGACATGAATTGTAATGTCGATTAGCCCCCAGCTTCACCTCCTGAAATGACAAGCTCCTCACAGTGAAAGCATGCGGCCGACATTTACACCATCCTGCAGCTTTTACTGCTTACAATTGCGCATTACTTTAGCTGAGAGCTGTCGAAACACATAGCGAACATTCAGCCACAACAACATGACAATATGATGACATGATGACTTCTTCTCCATTCCACTAAAAGCACACAAAGCTGCAGCAGCTCCTCTTCCTCCTCTAAACACAGCCGATAAAAGCCTCACGTCTTCCACTCCCCTCAGGCTCTCCCTTTGGCCTGGTGTGTCCTCTTGTGTCACCAGCCATACATATGCATAGAACTGAATGCCTTTGAATATGCATTTGAAGCTGTATTCCTGTTTATCTTCAAAGTACACCAAAAAAAAAAAAAAAAACATGCTGCTCATCACATCACACACTGTCTATCACTTACACAAAGATAATTTCATCTGGCACTGTAGTTCTGGGTTCTCCTCCAGAGATTCTGAAAAGGGTTCTGATGTCTGTTCCTCGTGCTCCACAGGAGAACATTATAAAACCCTGCATTTCTCTTATATAAATGTGGATTGAGTTTGTGAACAGAACAGGCAACAAAACTAGGCATGTGATGGTATGGACTTTGTTTTTTAGTCTCTGCATTGTTGCTCATACTTTAATATGACCTGTTTCAGCCAACTCTGTTTAGTGCCATTCCAGCACGTCATATAAAGCGTGAATACTGTGTGCTGCTGCCAACCTGCAGAGCTGTTATGAATGCAGGTAACAGTAATGAATGGGCAGTCATTGTCTTGTCTCTTGGGGAGGGGCTAAGTTTCCACAGTGGAGGACTAATGCTAACCATAACACTAGATGACTTCGAAAATGAAGTTCAACTTATATAGCGCTTTACAATTTTACACGTTTTACACACAAGCACAGTAAACATCAACACTTATCCACATACCGGTGAAAAGCTGCAGCCAAAAGACTCTGAAAAGATTTTACTAGACTGAAGTCTGACACCCTCTCACAACTAAAGACGAGTCCCAGAGTTTTTATGCCAGGTTTACACTACACAACTTTTTAATTCGTCAGTTGTTGTGCTGTTCACACTATACAACTGGTTGTGCTGTAATCACGAGTCCTATAGTTGTTGAGACTTTACTACACCACTGAAAGACACGGGGTCACAGGTTACACAATTTGTTGCTGGGGAAAATCGCAAACTCACTTGGCTGCTCTCCAGAAACACGTTTTGTCACAAAAAGATGCAAAAACTAAACACGCGAGAATCAGTGATGCCATGCCAGAGAATCTCTGTAGAGGAGAATACACACTTGCAATGAGTCCAAAATGAATGAGTTTATAAATGTCTGATCAGTTTTATACTGAAATATCTACTCATGTCTTCAATACAGATCTATATTAAATGTTTTAGTACAGCAGACATTGTTTTTTTCTAGGATCAGCTCGCCAACCAATCAGCAGTAGCAGTTTTCTGTAGATAAGCCGAAATATACAGGCACACTTTTTTTTGCTTTTTTAGTGAAATACAACATTCTACTTTCTAAAATTAAAGAAATATTCAAAACAAGTAGTTCATTTTAATCTTATTTTTTTCTTTTAGCTGAATTCACCCCATTCTTAGAGGACTCACTCACAGGTTCCCTCTAGAGTTTAACAGTAGAGGGAACAGAACGTGGTCAGACTCTCTACAAAACAGCTCTGGTCATGTAGCTCTGGCTGGTCATGCAGCTCTGACTGTAGGTAGGTGCTGCTCCTGACTCCCAGTCACCGACTGGATCAGATCAGTCAGCAGTGGCTCAGCATATCTCCTTAACTGGGCTAAAATTGTGTAGTGTGAACCTTAGATTAGTCATGACGGGTTATTTTTCACAAGACAGCAACAGGGGTAAGTAGTAGGGTCAAGAGGAGAAATGGAATTTGGCCCAGGACTCTCATGATTTTGTCCTGACACTGGTAATTTGCCTGCAACAGTAAAATCACTTGCAAATCATTTAGTATAATGTAGGCATAACATGCATATGTGGCTGGACTGGCTAAAGAGCCAAAAACAAATGAAAGAATTAATTTTATAAAGAAATTAGAAGTAGCTCTTATAGTGCTTCAAAGAATACGTACTAAATGACAGTAATTGTATAAACTGCTACCACAGTGCCATTTCGAAACAATGAAGAAGCCCCTCCTCCTTAAACACAAAGCTCATGCGTGTTGCCAGGTTGAGGACACTGAACCTACACAAAGGGTTGCAAGATGGGCTTTAGGTACTTACAATGGAAAGAAAATAAGTCATACTCTGTTAATCAAGTTAATCAGCTAATGAATACATATATAATGTTTTAAATATTTTCACGTTCTAAAGCTTCTTAAAAACATAGACTGTTATCCAGCTTAGGCAAAGCAAAAGAAAAAAAAAACACTGCTTTGAAAATACATTCTACTTTACAGAAACTGCTCAGTTTTACAGATAACACAGCTCAGGGCTAAAATATTCAGGAGAAAATGAGCTACCTAGCCAACAAATTATCTGTTTTCTATCTGCTCCTTTTTCTGTCTCCATAAAGGTGCATTATCATAAATTAGAATATCATGAAATAGTTAATTGATTTCAGTCATTTAACACATAAAAACAAATGCATATTACATGTTAAATAATGTTAAAGTCTTTTAATGTTGATGATTATGGCTTACAGTCAATGACTATTGCTTACTCTACTCTGCTAATGAAGCTTTTTGAAAGAAAGCTAAATGTTTTTAGGTTGGGTAATGTCTAAACCAGTTTGCTTGCTCTCTTTAGTGGCATGCTGTTTGTCTGATATTGTGCTGAATGCGGCCATAGGCGAGGCAGTGGGCAAAATTAGATCCAAAACAGAAACGATTTAAAACGAATCATACTGACTGTAGTTTAATGACCACAATAGTTGTTCTTCTATGGTAGGTGTGGGGAACTGAGGACTATTTCAGTCCATCACTGGTGTAATTAAGCAGAAAGGAATATACATCTCACAAAAGTGAGTACCCCCCCTTACATTTTTGTCAATATTTTAGCATATATTACACTGATATGACAGTGGAAATTTGTTGTGCCTTCAGAAGAACACACAGCCATTAATGTCTAGACCTAAACCCTATTGAGCATCTGTAGGGGAATCCTCAAACGGTAGGTCGAGGAGCACAAGGTCTCTAACGTCCCCCAGTTCTTTGATGTCATCATGGAGGAGTGAAAGAGGATACCAGTGACGACTTGTGAAGCTCTAGTGAATTTCATGCCCAAGAGAGTTAAGGGTGTACTCACTTTGGTCGCCAGTGGTTTAGAAATTAATGGCTTTTGAGGGAACAGCAAATTTACACTGTTATACTATAGCTGTACACTGACTACTTTACACTGTATCAAAGTGTCATATCTTTAGAGTTGTCCCATGTGAGGGATGTACTCACGTTTTGTGAGATTGAGTGTTAAATGTCCAGGACCAGAGCTCCCTGCCACTGCTCTACAGCATCAGTCAAATAACCCTCTGTAGCATCTTTTTGTTATTTAGTAGGGCACGTGGCACAGTTCTGTGGGTCAGTTCAGTATAGGAGCTGGTCACATGTCAGGACCACTTCAGCGGCTGTGGAGTGGAAGCCCACTCTAATGGAAGTTCAGCATCACCGGCAGCACGTTGCTATAACTACAAAGCACGAAACAGCAAGTGCCGGCCCCTCCAGTGAAATTAATCAATGCCTGTTCAGAGGCCATTTCTCCATCGCTTCCTGCCTATCGCTGACACGACCGTTTTGGAGGCCACATCCTTCTCTCAAACCTCTCCTCCTCTTTACCTCACTCCAGAGAAATAACAGGAAATGAAAAGAGGCAGGGAGCGATCTGTTGTGCGGTCCAGGGTGCTGCCTCAGCCACTCATGGCTAAAGGAATAATTAACAGGTTCATCTGCAGTTGTGTGGCAGGACTGCTGTCACACAGTATTGAGTTGGAGCTTTATCAGTATTGATAGATAACAAAAGTGAGCTGCCTGCAGTGTGTGCTATTTACTGGGTTATTCAGACTGTCTGAACTGAATAAACAGATTTAAATGTCTGAGAGGAACGAGGGTGATGGCACAATAACATCACGATTAGATGAAAATGCAAAAAGCAAATGTATAAACGACCATCATAAAACAGTTTTATTTTCATTAGCTAATATTCTGACTCTTTTACAATATCATTCAGTTATGATGGCCAATTTTTTGATTAGTCAATTAATCACAAATATTTTTGTCTTGCCCTCCATTAATGAAAAGTTCCAATGCATGTTTAATTGCATCTTGACAGCTAGATTTTGTAGGACAATTTGATATTTTGCTGTACCTATATAAAATTACTTATTATTATTAATATAGGACACAAAACTCATATAATGTATCATGTTTTATAATGAGATGTAAAGACTGACAATACTTACTTTGAATTTGAACATAAAAATATATATTTATTGTAATAATTTTACTGAGAGAGAAATGTATACGTACTTAATGTTTTTCTTTTTATTCATGTAAATTGCCATTAGGTCCGTTTACAATTTCTATATTATTTGTTTATTTCTAAGTTTTTTTTTTTTTTTTTGTATTAATATTTCCCTTTTATTGTGGTCTTGAAATACCTCTGGAACCTGAGTTGCCAGATTTGCATTTTTTCCCATCAAACTGGGCTTGTTTGATAGTTGTGGGTAAAAATTTAAAGGACAAAATGTGTGTGTTTTTTGTCTACTATTAAATTTTAACGCGGCCACCAAATAGCCTTTCCTGTAAACTGTTCAAAATGAAAATGTGCTGTGTTGTGAACGTCTGTGCCAACCTTAGATATTGAGCTAATTTAAGCTTCTGATGGGTGGGGTTTAGACAGACTTTGGGCAGGATTGTTTTTGGTGGGCCTGGTAACCCTGGCTGCAGATCACAGATTCTCGCTGTTTGCTTTCTCTCTGTTTCTCCAGAGACAGCAGAAGCACTAAACGTGAGATTTAAACACTGAGAATATGTTTAAATGGATCATAAGCTGATGTACAGTGAGTCTGGGTGTTGTCTTGTCCCTTATCTGGTGCGTTAATCATTTTTGGAGACACGGAGAGCGAGCTGCCTGCGTGAGCCCATTACCCCTCCCACAGGGTGTAGTCCACTTCATCATACTTTAACGATGCGTCAGTAATGAAAATCTGTGTCAACAAATTTTTATAGTCGACATTGTAGATTATGTTGAATGATTGTTGCAGCCCTAGACACAAATAATGTAGTGTCATGTGTGGTCAACTGGCGATGGGTCAACATGAAAATCAACAGCGCAGATGAACTGAAATCGAGTGTTTACACCCTTGAACTGAAAATAAAGTTCAGATATTTATGGGAACTTAAGTACCTCTCTTTCTCTCAGAGTTAAAAGTTCTGGACAAATTGTTTAAATATTAGTTTTCATATTGATATGTTTTTTTTTTTACCATAGTTCTTAAAAAAAGGTGGGCCCTAAAAGGGAATACAGTTTTTAATATTTCTGTCATACAACAAGACACTGTTTTAACCAAATATGTTTTATCAATGACTTTTTGTTTCAAAAATTTCAGAAAATTAAATACTATGTATAGGTGTTGTTGGGACCTTGTATGGAGAGTAAGAAGATATTTGAGATTGAGCCAGACACATTTAAAAATCTCCACCTTAAAGAGTATTTTTGATAGATGCATTGTCAATGACCAAAAATAGATTTTCATGTGGACAAAATGCCAGATCACACTAAAGAAATACTCTGACTAAGTGTGGATGGGGTGTTAGTCTAGTTTTAGTTAATCTAGCGTGCCAATATACATATTACTGTCTAATAGCCTTACTAAGCAACTGTATATCACAAACACAATTTTATCAGGAAAAGTTTATCAGTCCTCATTAAAAGCTTACAGCATACTGCAAATTATTCATGGTGAATGTATAATCAATAATTAATAATCAATAAGGATTCAAGGATTCAAGTAGATTTTATTGTCATTCGCATCACATGTGGTACATGAGGTGGAACGAAATTGTGATCTCACGATCCAGTTTTACACCCAAAGAGCTGTTATTAATAGATATATAGATAAAAAAAGAATACAATAAAAGAATTAGAATATACAAAATAGATAGATAAATATCCCAAGAATAAAAAAATAAATAGAGAGTAGAAGGTTCAGCAACATGAAGTCCAGAGTGCAAGTGTGCTATAGCAGTATGATAATGTGAGCAGTGGAGATAAAGTGTCTCAGTGCAAGTAAAGTGACCATGTTGGTAAACAGTAAACAGTAATTTGTCCTTGGTGTCAGTGCAGTGTGTTGTTAAGTGGAGTTTAAGAGTCTTACAGCTTCCGGAATGAAGCTGTTTCTGAGTCATGTTGTTTTGCACTTAATGCTCCGCAGCCTCCGGACTGAGGGGAGTGGGACAAAAAGTGCGTGTGCTGGGTGGGTGGGATCCTTCCTGATGCAGGTGGCCCTAATAATCAATTATACCCCTAATAAAGACACACAGTGAAAGTAAGAGCTAGTGGATAGTAGAGCTTAACACTACTACCCTCCTCATAGCACACAATTCACTACAGTCATTAGCCTGATGTAAACTGATTCAAACATATATTGCAAAATACAAAACTTATTCGCCAAATGCAATAAATGCTCATGTAGAAGCATCTGCATGTGGAGAAACTTCAGACCGCTAAACACATTAGTGCTCAGAAGACAGTGGCTTTTATTAATCTAAATTAATAAAATCTAAAATACCCTCTGAAACTGTTAGAATCTAGAAATTAACAAGTTACTGAATTTGATTGAGACCGTCCAGCTCTAGGACAACCACTGAGACAATACTCATTTTGTATGCAGATGAAGTCTGAAAGTCTTAATTAGCCCTACAGTGTTCGAGCGTAAGTCATTACACAAAGATCATAAGTAGTGGCAGTGAGTGATCCGCGGGTATAAGTGAGGTTAATAAATAAGGCTTGTAAAATAGTCCCAGTGTACAAAGGGCTCAGCAGTGTAATTTATAGGGAGGACATCATGGGGCTGGATGATGATTTTATGGCCTCTATTTTCCCGGCCTAGTCCATTACTGAAGCCACTGGTGCTGGATAATAGCACATGACAGCGAGAGGGCCATCACTCCTCACGTGCCCCGTTTGACCACACTGACTGCTGCTGACCTGAAATGCTGCCCCACTTTCCCCCGACAATTATTTACTCTGCTACAGCCAGCGTCAACAGACAACAGAGAACATATCACCCATTTACACCATGCTCTGATATTTACAGCAGTGATGCACAATAACAGGGTACAAGAAATGGTAGTGCACTTTACTATTGCTATTTCTCTTTTTTTGGTTCTTAAAATATACCAAAATTCTGAGTATTTCATCACCATATCCTACAAATGTATCACACTAAATTGCTTTTATTCATGTGGAGTCATTAAAATGTAGTGGCAAAAAAAAAAATACACTTCAGGTCCCAAGTGTTTAAAACACTTTTAAAACATTTTTTTTGCTTTTTTTTTTTTTCAATTTAAGCTCTTCAGATCAACCTGAAAAAGTACAAATCAGTAAACTGCTAGAGTTTTTAAAAATGGAAATAAATTGAGCTTTAAAAAGTGAAATGAGAATTTCCAAAGCCCTTGTCTGTGTTACTGTTACTGCACTCTCTAGTGCAGCATTTACACACTTACACACTTACAGCACATTCACACTTTCATCATAATAATTAGAAAAAGACACAGAAACAAAGAGAACTCTTTAACTTTTAGAGTCATATGAAAAAGTTTGGGCACCCCTATTAATCTTAATCATTTTTAGTTGTAAATATTTGGGTGTTTGCAGCAGCCATTTCAGTTTGATATATCTAATAACTGATGGACACAGTAATATTTCAGGATTGAAATGAGGTTTATTGTACTAACAGAAAATGTGCAATATGCATTAAACCAAAATTTGACCGGTGCAAAAGTATGGGCACCCTTATCATTTTATTGATTTGAATACTCCTAACTACTTTTTACTGACGTACTGAAGCACAAAATTGGTTTGGTAACCTCATTGAGCTTTGAACTTCATAGCCAGGTGTATCCAATCATGAGAAAAGGTATTTAAGGTGACCAATTGCAAGTTGTTCTCCTATTTGACTCTCCTCTGAAGAGTGGCATCATGGGCTCATCAAAACAACTCTCAAATGATCTAAAAACAAAGATTGTTCAACATAGTTGTTCAGGGGAAGGATACAAAAAGTTGTCTCAGAGATTTAACCTGTCAGTTTCCACTGTGAGGAACATAGTAAGGAAATGGAAGACCACAGGGTTCTAACAGTTCTTGTTAAGCCCAGAAGTGGCAGGCCAAGAAAAATATCAGAAAGGCAGTTAGTTTTCTGTTAGTACAATAAACCTCATTTCAATCCTGAAATATTACTGTGTCCATCAGTTATTAGATATATCAAACTGAAATGGCTGTTGCAAACACCCAAATATTTACAACTAAAATGATTAAGATTAATAGGGGTGCCTAAATTTTTCATTTGACTGTAAAAGTAGAAGTAAACTTTTCTTTAGAGACATTGCAGATTAAGCCAGAGAATGATGAGCATTGTTTCCTACACCTTTAAAAGACTCTTGGTAACTGGAGAAAACTGCTACAGAAAGACGTCTGGCTGACACACATGGCAAAAGCACCTTTAGCTCAGCTTAACTTTGACACAAGTCTCAGTTTCAACATTGAAGTGATGAATTAGAGGTCTGATAGGTGAAGTGCAGTAATAAAGTCATTGATAAGATGACAAAATATAAAAGCAGCTAGTCTGGGTCATACAGCACTGCTATTAAACTACTAAACAATACGGGTGTTCTAAAACTTTTGACTGGTAGTGTATCCTCACTGAAGTCCTCACTAATTTAGTGTAGCCACACAGCCAGCTGGCCAAGAGCAAGGCAAACACACTGAAGCATTTAAAATAACGACTTCTTTGCTCTTGCCGAAAAAAGTGAAGTACATTCTTTGAGCAGAAACAGCACATTAAGCTTCTTGTAACAACTTTGTCCTGCTCTGATTAACAGCAAGCAAGCAAATCAAATTGTTTAAGAATGAACAATTATAACAGCCTGCTTACTTTAAGGCATTAATGAACAGAATAATTAAGAAATGCCAACATTTCTGTCTGCTACAATAATAACAAATCCCATTCATTTATCACATTTCCTATACTTTCTATAATAGATTTAAACAGCATTATTAACATCTAAATAAAAACAGTCAAAAAATGTAAACTGTAGTAAAATATAGATGGTAGGTGAAAAGGATGGTAAATGGAAATGGTGAATTGTGGTTGAGGTGTAAGGGGTTATTCATCTTTAACATCTGTCGGAAGCTCCTGCTGATGTTTTATCAGACTGTGGTGTCCAGCTGTCTTTTCTATGCTGTGGTGTGCTGGGGAGGAAGCATGAAGAAGAGGGACGAGATGCGTCTGGACAAGCTGGTCAGGCGGGCGGGGTCCGTGGTTGGTGTGGAGCTAGACTCTGTGGTAACGGTGGCAGAGAGGAGGACACTGCAAAAACTACTCTCCATCATGGATGATGATGGTCACCCACTGCATTTCATCATCATGGATCAGAGGAGCAGTTTCAGTGGCAGGCTCCTGTCACAGAGCTGCTCTACGGACAGACTGAGAAGATCGTTCGTTCCGAGAGCCATCAGACTCTTCAACTCCTCCCAGTGGAGCCGGAAGAGAGAGGACAGATGAGGAACGAGTCTCAATATGTGCTTTCTTAATCAGCCTTTTTTTATCTGTACTGGAAAGCACCCTACACATCTACACCCTGGGACTCTTTTGCCTTTTTACTGTATATACTGTTCATTTGCATCCATGGACACTTGGCACTTTACTGTACACTCTGTACCTTTTCACTCCTGGACACTTTACTGTACATCTTGTACATTTGCACCCCTGGACACTTTGTCACTTTACTGTACATCCTGTACTTTTGCACTCCTGGACACTACACTACGCACCTTACTTAAATACAATACTTGCACAGGTTTATGTTTAATATTGTCATATCTGCTGATACCTTCTATACTTAAATTATTATTTTACTGCACTACCTCATATCTATGACTGATTACTTTCACACTTTGTATAGTTTTTTTGTATTTATATATTTATGTATATATTTTTAAGTTTATAATTTTATAGTTTAGAGTCTTATATTCCTCACTGTGCTCTTTTATTTTATTTTATAATACTTATTGTTTGTTTCTACTGTGTACTGTTTGTTTCGACTGTGTTGTGTAACTGCTACTGGCTGCTAAATTTCCTTCGGGATCAATAAAGTATCTATCTATCTATCTATCTATCTATCTATCTATCTATCTATCTATCTATCTATCTATCTATCTATCTATCTATCTATCTATCTATCTATCTATCTATCTATCTATCTATCTATCTATCTATCTATCTATCTATCTATCTATCTATCTATCTATCTATCTATCTATTACTGCTTTGTGCTCTTTATGATTCCTGGTATGCTTTGGATAGTAAGGGTGTGAACATTTTGTGTCCTTTCGTACACCCTGTGCAAGGCATGTTGCAATGCTCTTTGCTACCTTACACCCTGTCTACAGTCTATTTTCACGCCTTGGGCTTGTGCCGATAAAATAGTGTCAGAGTTTAGGAATAAATCTACACTGATGGGTGTGACGGTCTGGAAGTGAGGTGTGTTCAGGTGAATTTCTGGCGTGTTGCTTTTTTGGCGGCAGAAAACACAGGAGCTCCACTGATTTAAATAAACCTAGGCTACAGTCAACAGTCAACCACTCCTTTAGGTGCACTTTTCCCCAATGCAGAGTACAAACCCGACTTTTGGTATTGTTTAGAATAAAAATCTAGAAATCTAGAAACAAACAATGTTTCCAAACAGAATAAAAAAAAAAATAATAACTGCCCATCTCTGAACTTTAAAAAGGAATAAGATAAATAATGAAATAACAATCTTATCATGTTTCCTGCCTACACCCTAAAAAATGCTGGGTTATTTAAACTACCCAACTGCTACGTTACTGAGGTTGGGTCAAAAATACGGGTTATTTTTTCGTTTGTTGGGTAATTTTAAACAACCCAGCGCTGCTGGGTTTGCAGTGCGGACCTGAGAGAGAACATGCACGCCCCGCCCCGCCCTGGACGCCGACCGCACCATTTCCCTCCCGCTGGAAGAGGCTCCTGTGGGAAGTAAATGGCTGAAATAAATATGTAAGTAAAGTGCTTAATCTTGAGTTTTTATATAAATATCTCGATTTAATGCTAGACACCAAGTGTTTAGATTCATTCTCCCTCACAAATTGAGGCTGAAAAACGTACTGTGAGCATTAGGTAAAATTAGCTAAAAATTAGCTTGTTAGCTAAATTGCTAGCCAGTTTGATAACTGGGTAAACCTTTGGACAAAGCACCTTCGGCTGGACTAGTTTCGAGTTGCGATAAAGGGAAAAAAATGCTTTTGTGGAATTATGTTATTTTAGCTAAGGTTAGCCTCTTAATATCAAATTAGCATGTTAGCTGCGCTAGAGATTTAGCTAGCCAGCTAGATAACTAACTAGATTTTGCTGACTGACGCTAGTTTTTACTTTTTACACTGAACATAGGAAGCTATTTTATCGTCCTTACTGCTAATTAGCTGGATATCTAGCTAACTAGCTTCATTAGGCGCCATTTCATCGTGCAGATGAGTTGAAACTGTGTTTTTGAAGTTGATAAACTCTGCTTGAGTGACTTGCATTAAAATGTACAGTATTTGAACTAATATTTAATATATAATATATGATGCATTTGCATTTAATTAATTTAGCAATTTGTTCCACTATCCTACTTTTTCATGCTGTGTGTATAAGCAGTGTTTTTAATAAACTACCTGTACACTATCTTTCTCAGTGCCTTGTTTTAAACGTTAGAGCCCTTGGAATTCTAGCAATGAAGTGTGGAGCTACTATGATATTGTAAATGATGTAAAAATGTAAAAGAAAGTCCATATTACACTGGCTTTCTCCTTAAAGCTATATACAAATGCTGAAAAGTACCTTAAAAGGAAGGAACATAGATTTTAGTACTTAGTTGCTTTCTAATTTTTCTTGAATTATATTTTAAGTCTAGCTGGAAGAAAATACATCTTGTTGGGTTCCGCTTTAAAAAATAAAATGTTAGTTGATGTGGTTTTGTTAATACAATTTATTTTTCTTCAGTTCTGTTAGATTTTTCCTGTTCCATGGATTCATTTGTGAAGAAGAAATTACATGAGTGGAAACTGGACTCTCTGATTCCTAGGTCTGAGTGTAAGTTAACCTTCATATAAATAACTTGAAAGTATTTATGATGGTCATTTCATGAATGAATGAGTCTGCGGCAAAGTATTAGTTAAGGTCTGATCCAAAGTCTGAGCTTATTTTTCTTTTTTTTAGAACAAAGAGTACCAAAGGTACAGTATAAATGTCACAGTAAAATTTTAAGGGGAGTTTCACCAATTTTATTTTTGTCATTTACCCAGTGATTGAATATGAAATATTAAAATATGTATTTAAATAAAAGTTTAAAATATTTAAACTATATGACAGCAAACTTATTCATTTTTGCTTCAATCTTAATGTTGTTCATTATGTTTGAGTTAATTTCTGCTCTGGTACAAACTCAGGGGCATTATTTTAACCAGAGTACATTGTCATTCAGAATGAAATTGGTGATCTCAACTTCAGTTCTGCAAAAGCATTTATTTGTTGTCTTTTTTTTTTATTGCATGCACACTTCTTCTCAGATGAAGAAATGAAAAAGGAGTTTTCTTTTACTGGACGATGCTTCCATTGTGGCGCTAGTTCCTGTGATTGGTCCCAGACTGAAACTGAGGTGACACCTCAGAAAACTGAATGAGGTAATTAGACAACAGTCTACTAATGGGGTATTTGGGGTAGAAAAGAGTGCTAAGTGTAGGGGTACAGTCAGTGCTAGAGTGGTTAAAATCTCTCTATTCCCATAAGCCGGCTGGTCATATTTTGTCTTTTCAGAAACACACCAGGGATACACGGCTGTAGGTGGAGATAGTGTGTGCATGTGAAAATAGCTTTGCCAAATTTAGCAATTTTTTCATCATGTACATATATTCCTGTTAATACGAACTTGTTTCTCGACAGCCAGATATCTGCCAAATTAGGTTATTTAAAAACTGATTCCATCAAAAGATTTAAACTGAAGATAAGTTTTTTTGATAGATTTTTAGTTTATTGTCCACATCTGCACTAATGTTTTAAAGATTGTATGGTCAAGAAAAGTTGCTGAGAAGCCATGAAAAAGTCATGGATTAAAAAGTATATTAACCTTGTATTATTCCTAATAAAATGTTTTTCTTTTCAGATGCGCAAGGTGAAGAGGACAGAAGAGCTTCCGTCCGAGCTACAAAGAGACAAAAAAAAAATCATTTATTGATCTGCAACCGGTTAATATAGTAATAAAGTTAATATACATTGCTGTGAAAAAGTATTGGCCACCTTACATATTTATTTTCATTTTGCCTTTTTGTCAGTTGCATTATTTTAGACTAATTCACACTTTTTAACAATATAATCTGAGTAATTTTAAAACTAATTAAAAATAAATCATTTAATTTATTAAAGGAACCAAAATGGCCTTATGTGAAAGTATTGCTCTACAAAAGTCTTGTATTACATTAGCGTCCAGTCGTGTTGCAAAGATGGTCACATAGTGAACTGACTTGTCTATAAGGTTTTAGATGAAAGCGTTCTCTTCTGATGTAAAATGTATTGTAATACAAACACTGGATTGATAGCAGCTTATGCTCAGCATGTTTTATTTAAGAACGTTAGTACTAATTCAAAGCAATAAAAGTACTAATTCTGTTTAAATTCTCATCTTTACAACAGGTTGGGACCATTATGGGGAGTTCCTGTCCGAGGCACAAGTCACAAGACCATACCCATTTGTTTTGGCTCTAGGTACATGCCAACATACATACCACTGTATAGTACACTGCTCAAAAAAATAAAGGGAACACTCAAATAACACAATATAACTCCAAGTAAATCAAACTTCTGTGAAATTAAACTGTCCACTTAGGAAGCAACACTGATTGACAATCAATTTCACCTGCTGTTGTGCAAATGGAATAGACAACAGGTGAAAATTATTGGCAATTAGCAAGACACACTCAATAAAGGAGTGGTTCTGCAGGTGGGGACCACAGACCACTTCTCAGAACCTATGCTGTCTGGCTGATGTTTTGGTCAGTTTTGAATGTTGGTGGTGCTTTCACACTCGTGGTAGCATGAGACGGACTCTACAACCCACACAAGTGGCTCAGGTAGTGCAGCTCTTTCAGGATGGCACATCAATGCGAGCTGTGGCAAGAAGGTTTGCTGTGTCTGTCAGCGTAGTGTCCAGAGGCTGGAGGCGCTACCAGGAGACAGGCCAGTACACCAGGAGACGTGGAGGAGGCCGTAGGAGGGCAACAACCGAGCAGCAGGACCGCTACCTCCGCCTTTGTGCAAGAAGGAACAGGAGGAGCACTGCCAGAGCCCTGCAAAATGACCTCCAGCAGGCCACAAATGTGCATGTGTCTGCACAAACGGTTAGAAACCGACTCCATGAGGATGGTATGAGGGCCCGACGTCCACAGATGGGGGTTGTGCTCACAGCCCAACACCGTGCAGGACGCTTGGCATTTGCCAGAGAACACCAGGATTGGCAAATTCGCCACTGGCGCCTTGTGCTCTTCACAGATGAAAGCAGGTTCACACTGAGCACATGACAGACGTGACAGAGTCTGGAGACGCCGTGGAGAGCGGTCTGCTGCCTGCAACATCCTTCAGCATGACCAGTTTGGCAGTGGGTCAGTAATGGTGTGGGGTGGCATTTCTTTGGAGGGCCGCACAGCCCTCCGTGTGCTCACCAGAGGTAGCCTGACTGCCATTAGGTACCGAGATGAGATCCTCAGACCCCTTGTGAGACCATATGCTGGTGCGGTTGGCCCTGGGTTCCTCCTAATGCAGGACAATGCTAGACCTCATGTGGCTGGAGTGTGTCAGCAGTTCCTGCAAGATGAAGGCATTGAAGCTATGGACTGGCCCGCCCGTTCCCCAGACCTGAATCCGATTGAGCACATCTGGGACAATATGTCTCGCTCCATCCACCAACGTCACGTTGCACCACAGACTGTCCAGGAGTTGGCGGATGCTTTAGTCCAGGTCTGGGAGGAGATCCCTCAGGAAACCATCCGCCACCTCATCAGGAGCATGCCCAGGCGTTGTAGGGAGGTCATACAGGCACGTGGAGGCCACACACAATACTGAGCCTCATTTTGACTTGTTTTAAGGACATTACATTAAAGTTGGATCAGCCTGTAGTGTGTTTTTTCACTTTAATTTTGTGTGTGGCTCCAAATCCAGGCCTCCATTGGTTAATAAATTTGATTTCCATTGATGATTTTTGTGTGATTTTGTTGTCAGCACATTCAACTTTGTACTGAACAAAGTATTCAATGAGAATATTTCATTCATTCAGATCTAGGATGTGTTATTTGAGTGTTCCCTTTATTTTTTTGAGCAGTGTATTTTAATGTGCAATGCAGGTTTCATGTGTTGAGATTTTTTGTTCTCTGCTGTTTCAGCACTGTAGGACTAATAAAGGATTATCTTTTTGTAGGAGATGATCGGCACTGCTCGCAATCCTTTGTGGTCATCAACAGGGAAAAAAAATGTTGTTGAGGAATGTTTATGAAATGGAAATGAAATGGTTGTTGTTGATGACTGTTGTTGTTAAGAAATTACTTTGAGAAATTATCATGAGATGTACTTATTCAATAAAGCATTTTATTGTTGGTACTTAAGTATTATTTAATTTTTTTCAATGTTTATGGTGTAAAAAAAACTTGCATTAAAAGGTCTAAATTTTACATTTATTCGTACTTTAAAATCAACCCAAACTTTGGTTCAGTTAACCCAGCAAAGTAGTTAAAATTACATAGCGTTTGGGTTGAATGCTTAACCCAAAATGCATGGTCAAATGAATAACCCAATATGCTGGGTCAATTCTACCCAGTGCTGTGTTTGTCCAATATTGACCCAGCGCTGGGTTGTGAAAACAACCCAATTTGGGTCAATTTCTACCCAGCATTTTTTAGAGTGTACTTATGTCCAACTTATCTTCTCCTTTGCTATGAATCAGATACAAATCTCATTTCGGTAAAACATATTGAGGTGACTTTAACCAGAATTCTAAAAAAAAATAAGATTCAGTGTTTTTTTTTTTTAGTTTTAGCTGTTTACACAGCCACACAAACAACACACCTGTGTCCTATATGATGTATAAGATGGAATTTGGGCGTTATTTTTAGACCTTCTTTGTAAACATAGCCTAATTTGAGGGACAGAGAAAAGTTCAGGAGACATGTATCTGTGTACCTTTTTAAAGTTTGGACACACTTTTTCATTTGTTTCTCTTTATTTCTTTCTTTAATTTATTTTCTACATTATAGATTAATATTAAAGACGTGAAAACAGTTAAGGGACATATGGAATTACTTAGTAAACCTGATGAACTGAGATGGGGATTTGAGGTGATTTAATTGGGATGAGCTGGAGCTTCACAGCGTGATGGAACAGCAGCAACTATTGTTCAGCACCTCCAGGAACTCCTTTTTCAAGATGCTGAGAAAACTAGGTGACTCTCCCTCACGAAGACACTGAGATTAAAATACCAAGAGTGTGCAGATCTGTCCTCAAAGATAAATGTGCTGCTTAGACTAATCTAAAGTATAAAACATTTTCTGGTTTGTTTAACACATTAAGTTTACTAAATAATTCAGCATGTGTTCCTGTATAGCTTTAATATAATCTTCAATATTACATTTACAATGTAAAAAAAATCATAAAAATAAAGAAAACAATGAATGACTGGTACTGTATAGAAACTCTTTTCGATTCCAGTGTATGGTGTGTATGATCAAAGATAAAGGATGAGTACAGTGAACAACAGAGAGAAACAGTTGTACCCCCTCACACACCCACTCCTCTCCTATATGGAGAGTTTGGCAGCCTGTAATTATTAAGACTAAAAGTTTATGGAAAGTATTACTAATGGACGGACAGATAGATGGGTGGACAGAAAGATGATGGGAGTGGAGAGGGAATGTGCTGAAGAGTCAATGTGCTTTCTAAACACAGCAGACTCAGTGAAGTGGGCTTCAAACTATACTCTCCACACAGCGCCAAGAGTGTGGCCCCACAGATAGAGAGCAGGTTATTTATGGGAGTGGGCAGGAACAAGAGGGAGCAGGATGGCATGCAGGCGCGTCACTGAGGGCTATCCACCACCATCACCAGCATCCAGCAAACTTCTTGACCCCTTTTCATGTTTGCTCCTCTTCCGGCTCTAAATGTATAATGCGGCACTGTATTCACACTGTAATCAACTGTAAAGCTTTTGATAAAAATCATGAATGGATGCTGCATTTGGATGGCCTGGACTTTATTTGACTACCCTGTAAAAGATGTTTCATTCCCTTAATGTGATTTGACGTTATTTGAACAGAAAATATTAAACTGAAACAAAAATTACAGCAAATTTCTTGTTAAAAGTTGGTTTAACTGAATAATCTGTGTTGGCAAAATTTACAAGCGGAGTTTTATAATGTAATTTTGGGAGTTTGATCCACGCCCTTACTCCCCCCACTCTCCGACCTATATAAACCCTCACTTCCTCTCTACCTCCATGTCGTTCAACCTCGCACCCACCTCCTCCCCATCTTTCTCCTTTATTTATTTTCTCCCTTTCTCTTCCTGTTTCTCTTTGTGTGGGGGGGGGCTTCAGCTTCCCGCTTTTTTGAAACTAAACAAATGTTCTACTCATATCTTGAGTTTAATTCATTTTCTTTTACATTTTATTAAAAAACTAATAAAAAAAATATAGCACTTTTTGAAAGAAATGTAACATAAGAAAGGTAAAGGGCAAATATTAACCATGTAAGCTGTTTAAATTGCTTGCAATTTAGGTGAAGCAAGCATGTGTAAAGCATTTTAATGTAGAGTTGCTTAATTTTGCTGAATTAAATACAAGTAACAAAGTAAACGAGTAACAAAAATATGAACACCACACAAGGGTTAAGGCTATTTGCTGGTTGGGTCCAGCTGGTCACATCTGCATTACGACAAGCTTATATGATTGACAATAAATACAGATATGTAACAGTCATAAATCCCCAGTTTCTTAAATGTACTTAAGTTAACAAAATATATACTGCTTCACCCAGTGCATGAATTCGGTTATTGTAAAATGCATAATTTACTTTTTTTAATTGATCCTCAAGTCAGCAGAACTTACAATACACATTATATAGAACTTAAATTAGGCCAACTAAAAACATAAAGTACATTTTTAAGTTGGTGAAATTTATTTTTGAGACTTGAAAAAAGTTAAAAAAAAAGTTTGAGGTTTCCTTCAAACTGCAACATTTTAAGTTGGCCTCAGAAATGTTGCATTTTCTCAACTTAACCTTAGACCCCATTTAAAGCTGGTCATATTGTGCGACTACTGGGTTGTATCCTGATCCTGAACATTTTAGCCACACATGTTTATGTTTGGTAGTCAAATGCATTTCGAGTTAGTAGAACTGACACCCAACTGCTGTGTGGGACAGAATATGTAAATCTGCTTATTATGTGGCAACCAGATGTTTATCCAATCAGCCTCTTCCTGTGCTTGCTGCCTGAAAAATTCACAATTTCATGCCATCATGTATTTCTTCAAACTTAGGGCAAGACAACAGCTTCGGCAGTCCATACAGACGAGAAACAACTGATTAACTTAGCAATGATGTATTGCATCAGATATTAATGCATGAGATATTACTTTCTGCACGAGGGGTTTTCGGTTGTACTGTGGTAAGGACACAAGAGAGGTTTTCTTCTGATGACGCCATTAAAGCCCATTTAGGTGCAGTTGTCGCTTAACAATAGGACAATTATTAATTATTATTATTTAACCCCAGGTCTGATTAACCTTTCTGAGAGTCTTTTGCAGCCAAGCATGGCTTCTGATTTGCCTTTATAGCAATCCTATGAGCAACTGTCTCTGAAATGTTTCTTGGTCTTCCAGAACTTATCTTGACCGCCACTGTTCCTGCTAACCACCATTACTTAATTACATTCCAAATTAGGAAATGGCAACCTGAAAACTCTTTGCTATCTTCTTATAGCTTCTCCTGCTTTGTGTGCCTAAATAATTCTCACTGTCAGTGCTAAGTGCAAGGCATCTGCTTAGAAGAACATGGCTGTTGTTTTTTGGTACAAGATTAGAGAAGTCTATGAAATTTGCATCCCCTGGATGTTCAAAAGACAGTAAAAAGCAAAGTTAAAATTCAAAAAGTTAAAATTCAAAGTTACCTTAGTGCTCAAATCTCCTAGGATTTGCGAATTTATGCAAGGTACCAGTACATATTGGTCGAGCTCAGAAGAAGGAGTAAGTTAACGGTGCAATACAGTCAAAATGTACCATAAAATATATGAAATGATAGGGCGCTGATTGGTCCAGCGGTCTAAAGCGCTGCCATTATGAGCTGCCGGTGCTCAGAGGTAGCAAAATTGGCCCTTCTCCCTCTGGGTGGGTAGATGGCGCTCTCTCCCCACATCACTCTCAGGGTGATGTCCACAGCACAGGGCGTCTGTGAGCTGATGTATCGGAACCGAGTTGCTGCGCTTTTCTCCAAGCGTGCTGGCTGCTCGGCAATGCTGCATCAGCAGCAGCTCGAAAAGAAGTGGCTGGCTTCACACGTATCAGAGGAAGCATGTGTTAGTTTTTACCCTCCTGGTGTGTTGGGGCATCACTAGTGATACGGGGAGTCCGAATGAGTGGGTAGGGTAATTGACTGTTTAAATTGTGAAGAAAATGGGAAAAATATGAAATAAAATGAAAAAAAAAAAAAATATATATATATATATATATATATATATATATGAAATGATATACGTAATTTTTTATGTCATGGCTTGAGCCCTTATATTTAAGGAAGCATGCTGATATCAGAATTATATTGGTATTATTATCGGCATCGGCCAATATGGCCAATATTTCAAATCGATACTTATAATTTGTGATGTAATTATTGTTTGCCAGAAAAGGACAAAGCAATACTGGTCACATTTTCATAACTGGCCAACACTTACAATTCAATGAATTTAAGCTCATTTTATTTATTTTATATAAAGTTATACAGGGGTGTCTAGTCCTTGTTAGTTTTTTTTTTATAATTTTATTTCAAATTTTTTCCCATTTTCTCCCCAATTTACACAGCCAATTACCCAACCCATTCATTAGGACTCCCCCTATCACTAGTGATACCTCAACACACCAGGAGGGTGAAGACTAGCACATGCTTCCTCCGATACATGTGAAGTCAGCCACCGCTTCTTTTCGAGCTGCTGCTGATGCAGCATTACCGAGCAGCCAGCGCGCTTGGAGGAAAGCGCAGCGGCTCGGCTCCAGTACATCAGCTCACAGACGCCCTGTGCTGCAGACATCCCCGTAGGAGTGATGTGGGGAGAGAGCGCCATCTACCCACCCAGAGGGAGCAGGGCCAATTTTGCTCCCTCTGACGCCGGCAGCTTGATGGCAAAGCTGCATGAGCTGGGGTTCGAACCGGCGACCTCCTGCTCATAGTGGCAGCGCTTTAGACCGCTGGACCACTCGGCGCCACATAGTCCTTGTTAGTTAAGCTACAAATGTGTATATTGCATTGGCATCAGAAGATATATACATGTTTAATTTCAGATATCAGCATTAGCCCAGAATTCCTACCTATCGTTGCATCCCTACTAATATTAGTACTAATAACTTCAAAAGAGTCAGCTTTTGGGTCGCTTTAAGGCAAGGTAGTGCTCACGCAGCAGGACATAAAGGGCGCTTTGGACTGAATGAGTATTATCGCTGTCTGTGAAGGGTTAAGCTGCTTAGCAAACGGGGTGTATTATTATGTTTTCTGTGAGGTCATGTGACTGCTGGGGAGCAGCACCTTTAAGAACAAACAGCAGAGCTACGGAGCTATTACGCCCGAGAGAGAGAGAGAGAGAGAGAGAGAGGGAGAAATGAACAGCTTGATCCTGTGGTTGCACCTAATCCCATTTAATTAACTAAAAATCCTCCAGCATTTCATCAAAGCCGACTAGAAGAGGAGCAAAAGAGATGAGATGACAGATTGTGTGGGATATCGTTTTGAAAGCCCCATCTTTTCCCTTCATGCCCCTCGCTCTCTCTCTCTCTCTTTGTGTCTACTCAGAGAAGCAGCTGTAAAGTGTAGCTGGTTGCGAGTGTGTCACCATGTTGTTGTGGGCGGTTCTGTTTGTAGCTTTAGAACTCTTCTCACAGACGGCCACTCGGCTCAAAGTGCCTCTTCAGCCCTCCACAACAGGCTCCCAGCATGCAGTGCTGTGCACACGCTTCTTCAGCGGAGAGAGAAAGAGGCTGAAGTGTGGAGGGAGCTAAGCTGTAGTGCTCAGGGAAACTGACTGCTGGCTGTAAAGTTGAGACTCCATACCTGCCTCACATTACCTCACTCTTACTATTTCAGTCCCCTCAATAAAACGCTGCTAAAGCAGGACGACGGGATCTCAGACTCTCCAGCAGTGAAGGGAGAAGCCATGAAATTTCTAGATTCATTTTAAGATATACTTTGCTAGCTGTGCTCCAGCACATCACACATAAACTCACACACACAGCCATAACCTACAGTGATGACTCAAGTACCATGCTGCTACCATACAAAACCTAAATGTCCAATGGTTTGTTTACACCTGCTCCTCCAGTCTTCCTTTTGCTAAACACTGAAAATAATTGTCCTATAAAAAGGTGTTTCCTTAGTATTTACTGTTATTTTCCACTGCCTCTTCTCTGTAATATACTGCAATTAAAAATTCTCTGGAACTGCTAAATCGCTAGTTGTATAAAACAATCTATATAATCTAATCCATGAATTTGAGGCAACAAATAAACACAATAACAGTGTATTTAATATAAACATACACTTGGCTGCGACTCTCAAACACTTCCACACAACATCAGAAAGAGTCAGAAAAGGCCTTTAAAAAGATTTGATTGCCATCAAATTTAAGGTGTAACGGGAAACTCGCTAAAACGAATGAGATATAAATTATTTTTAAAGGAGATGCATCTTGTTTAACTACTCTAGCAGGCTCTAGTAACACTGAGTGAGAGAAGAAAACAGAACTTGTTGCAAAAGTTAGCTTGACTAAAACTATGCTTGTTTTAGAACTGCTGGTCAAGCTGACACATTTAAGGTGAAATGTGGAACGGAAGTTAAAACAAGTGCAAAAAATGCTAGTGCTAACTTGTTTGCTATAATACTGTATAGCCAACTGATAGAGTTGCATAATGGAACACACCCATTAAGCAAATAAATGACATCAGGGTCAATAGGAAAGATGGACGTTTTGTGTAAAGTGCTTAAAAGGTTGAAATGTATTAAAAAATAACTTGATAAACTTTCTCAATACATATTTTAAATTACAACCACCTACTAATAAACAAGTGATGTACTGTTCAGAAACAAAAAACACAACATGTAAAATGTACACGTTATCCCACTACCAGTGTCCCTCACTCAGCAGCTGATCCATCAGCATTTATTAATGTTTGCAGTTCGTTACTATGATTCCAAAACATTACATGGGGTGCTCTATGTCTTCTATCTATTTCAGCAACTAAAACAGTCCCTTACTGTAAGAATTGTGAAACATGGCTATGAGGATTTGATGGCATTTGGCCTGAAAAGCATTAATAAGACCAGATGCTGAAAATCGATGATTAGTTAGTTTACAAAGGCCCCAACACTTGGCTAAGGCTCCAACACTTCATATATAGTAGGTTGGCAAATTCTGTGAAAATGACACCAATAAATCCATAACTCCTAGTATTTGCTTATTTAGGAGTATTTTATTATCTTCTGTAACACACTAACATGTCGTAAAGTATTGTAGAATTTTTTTTTTGCAATATATTGAGTATCAGAGAACCATAATATTGTAATATCATTGTTTTAGTGTGCAATATATTGTGATAATATGGTATTGTGAGGTGCCATGTGATTCCCCCCTTAATGAACATAGAAACAAAATCCAATAAAAATAGAAATTCATTATACTTATCTTATTGCTAACAAACAAAACAAAAGCAACTTGCACAAACTTCAAGTGTTCTATGGAGTTCCTTCATTCCCAACTCAGTTCCACTGCTCCACAGCTCAATACTTGAGACTTTTTACCCCTCTAGCCCAAGGTGGCATTAGAAACAGTGCCAATAGGTTCGTTTTTATCAGTTCCAGCGCCTTATTTCTTCCCAGGCAGGCCTTCTGAGGCATGGACTTGCCAATGGGAAGTTCAGAAATATTTTTACTGAGTAAATGAAGTGAGGGTCTGTCTTTTACTAAACCTCTTAAACACTTGTTGCAGAAACTTGGACAGAATGAGAAGGCCCTGGCTTTGCGAGCTGATACTGCAAAGTGTGCTAAGATAACTGAGAAGTCTGCAGGTGATTATGAGTGCTGCCCCTGGCAAGACGCTGCTCTGGGCGGATGCCCATTTAAATCCTGCCGCTGGCAATTCAATAGAACAAACACTTCTGGTTCTGGCTCAGATAAGTAGTTTTAATTAAAAAAATAGAAAAAAATCAAATTCTCAAAATTTCTTTAGGGAACCAAAAGTAGTTGCTCTGTTGAATCTCCCCAAAGACCCACTTCTGTCACCTTTACTATAGTGTAGTTTTTCATGTTAGAGCTGCATGTGCACCTAAGCTGTTGCTTTGACTAAAATGCACTTGTTTTAAGATAATGTAGTGTAGAAATAGCAACAAGCAGGACTGTTAGTTGTAATGTGAGTAAAGCAAGTGTGCTGATCGGGGGAGGTAAGGCTTTATCCTACAAATCAGCTAGTTTAATCAGTTTAATTAAGCAGCTGCAGGGGTGCTTTTCTGTGAGGGTCAAGTGTTAGCTAGCTAACAAAGCAAGCTAATAAAGCTGCAGTAACTTAAGCCTGTAACTGAGTATGCTAATGAGCTTAGAAACAAATGTTACATTTAAGCCATCAACCAACTATAAGCAAAATATAAAATGAAAAGTGTCTCCAAATTGTTTTTTGGTTTCAAATATGTTTAGTTAACTGGTCCATTAAACCTTTAAATTCTCTTTTTAAATTAATAGATTAAAATTAAATATAACAAAAGATCCACTAAAAATAATGAACATAAATAAACATTTGCTTAAATCAATGACATGTAGTAATATTGTTTTTTTTGTTATTGTCTTTTTGTTCACAAATATCTGCCAAATCTGTACAATTGAATCGGCCGATACTGATATAATTCTGAGAGTATCATGCATCCACGTTCTGTGACTTTTGACTCACCCTGTAAATAATCAACATTAATATTGAGCTCAAATTCTGAGTATCAGGATTTGTATCAGCATCAGCAGCCTGTCACTAACTGCAACCCTAACCACAACCATTAACATTTGCTTTTATATTCATGAGAGCAATTTGTAATTGTTAGTGTTTTGTCAAGACCCTCCTCCCTCTCCCTTTTCTCCCCCAAGTTCCCTTCTGTATCCTCCTTCCCTCTCTCTCTCTCTTACCCCTCTTTGATCAGCACTCTGTCACTCCCACCCTCCTGTAACTGATTCATCCTCCCCTGATAGAGCAGCTGATGTGGTGCTGACAGATCGTACGTCCTTCTGCCCTCCTCCTTCTTTCCCACTCACGCTCTTTCTATTCCCTCAAGCCTCATCCATCACAGCCCCCTTACCTTCACATCGGCCTTGGGACGGGAGAGGGAGAGAGAGTTGGAAGAGTGAGAAAGAGTATGGGGGTAAATTAGAGAGAGACAGACAGATTAAGACAGGGTGGTACAAACAGAACAGAGAAGAGAAGAGTAGAGGAAAGAAATAAAGGGGGAAGTGAGAGAAACAAATATCGGTGGTGAACTGACACTAAGAGGCTACACTGGCGCAGGCGCGTCTCCCCACAAGCCGTCCATCCTATCAGCCGTGTTCCAGTGTTTGTGTTCAGCCTCTCTGTTCCTCGGCTGCTCCCTCAGGCATTATTTGCAGAAGCTGGCGGAGCAGTGAGGTGGCAGAGCCATCCACCTGAGTCCTGCCTGACACACGGCTGCTTCCCCCTCTCTCACAGGAACCCTCAGTCACACACACATGTTGTGAAGGCCGTCAGCTCCTTCACCCCTCAACAGTGAGCTAAAGTAAACCCAGCTGGCTGCTCACTCGCAGGACTAGAGAATAGGGCTTCTTCTTCTGCTGAAGTAGGAGGCAGGTGCACCAGGACAGCTTCGTTAACTTAATACCTATAACAGTTATAAAGGCCTTTTCCAGAATCAGAACTAACTTTTAACAGGTTTGTGTACCACAGCAGTGCATCTTAAAGCACTTTTCTGAAAACTAAACAGGTGCATGATCCACCAGTCCAGTTCAACCTGATACTGTATAGTATTTTTTGCAATATAAGGCCTTGCATGCTTTTTTTGGATAAACAGATCAAAACTTATAGACTTTTATAGATAAAAAAAAAATGATGCAGGAACTATATGGAGTGCTGAAAGGCTGGAAAATAATAGTAGATTTCTCACTAATGAGCATGAGGAGAATTAAAGAGAGCAGAAAGCAGACAATGAGCAGAAAAAACAGAAAGAGTGCACATTTATGAAGGTTATAGAGTTTCTATCCCCATTTACAGAACACAGAATGAGAGACTTGTGTAAAGGTCCTTTATGTTAACCCTTGTGTGGTGTTCGGGTCTGTGGGACCCGTTTTCATTTTTCATCAAATGATACTAAAAAAATATTTTTTCTAACTCAAACTCATTGGCATTGGCTCTTTTTTTTTGTGAAAAACATAAATCAAAACACATTTTCTATAAACACACTGTACACCCCCCCCTACACATTTATATTACATACAGTATGTTTGGCCAAGGGCTAATAAACATTGCTTCATTTGTAAATTTGAAACTAAACAAATTTTCTACTCATATCTTGAGTTTAATTCAGTTTCTTTTACATTTTATTAAAAAACTAATAAAAAAGAGTAGCACTTTTTGAAAGAAATGTAACATAAGAAAGGTAAAGGGCAAATATTAACCATGTAAGCTGTTTATATTGCTTTCAATTTAGGTGAAGCAAGCATGTGTAAAGCATTTTAATGTAAAATTACTTAATTTTGCTGAATTAAATACAAGTAACAAAGTAAACGAGTAACAAAAATATGAACACTGTGTTAAAAACTGTATCTGTTTTTATGTTTAGAGTAATTGTGAAAAGGCCTTTAGTCATTTACAACTCACCCCCAGACTTCCTAGGATTCCCCCATTACAAGAAATTACAAAAAATATTTCTGAGAAAATACATAAATCATCCACAAAAAAAAAAAAAAAAAAATCTCAGGGTAGGCCTAGCTGCTTCAACACAATTGGGCCGAAAGTATTTAGAGGACAGCACTGGAAAAACTGTTTCATCAGCTACAAAATAATCAATGTCTGTAATAGAGATGTGAGTTTATACGTCACACTGTAGCCTTTTGTAAGGTTCTTAATAATTACACATCTCCATTACATACATGGTTTTATATGGAACTAAATGTGATTCTTCAATGGCATCACACAAGGAACGATTAGAAGCACACTTACACAGTAAAAAATGGTTCATATATTCAACCTAAAAATACTTAATGTGGTAGCAAGCAAATAAACTAAGTTCTAACCTGCTCCAATCTTGCTTAGCCTAGCTACTGTGTTTTAATGCTGCCTTCAAGTCCTCCTCGTAAATTCCTACTTACAAGGTTCGAGGTTGTAATGTACGACTTGACATGCGTTTAAAAGTGTTTTGGTCGGGTGGAAATGGACGCCATTAGGAAAATCCTTTTGTTTAGATCAGGGGTGTCCACACTTTTTTTGTTGGGGGCCAGAAGGAGAAATATATTTGAAGTCACGGGCCACAGACTCTGTAATAAAACAAATAATGAAATATACCACTTTAAATAATATTTTTTCCTGATTATTTTTATGTACACACCATTTTACTTGACTCATTATCTTTATCTATCATTTACGGTGATAGATTACGGTGTTTTTAACCTAATATTTTTCAAATTGGCAAAAATTGTCAAATCCTGCCAAAACTGGCTTTTAGCATTTTGGCTAACCTGCTCCAACCTTGTCAAACCTAGCTACTGTGTTTGTTGGCATCACAGGCAACCTTTCAGAGACAGTCTGTCAGCACAGTGACTAAACCGTAAAGGTGACTACACCTTTAAATCTAAGTATTTATCTGAAGTATACAAATCAAATTTAATTGGCTGTTACCATCATTTCTCACTTAGAGTGTTTTAGGTTTTTCTAAAGTATATGTAGGACACGGTGTTCCTTACAGCATGCTAGCCAATTAATAAACGTATAAAAAGCATATCTAATTTCACAGCTTGACACCATTTCTGAGATTGTTTCCCAGTTAATCTACCATACCTCTCAATTATTATTCCAGTTGTCATTATTACCTAAAAAAACGTATCAGTAAAGATGTTTAATTAGGCTAAAGACAAATCTCTCGCAGTGCACAGCTCCTAACCAAGCAGCAATTTCCATTAGAGCTTCTTTTATGCATCAACATTTCACGATTATAAGCTGATAAAAGCACACAAAATATTATGCATATCAATTTATTCAGAATGGAGGAGCTGTGAAAGAGCTGTCAGATTTGGTTTATTTATAAGAGGAAGCTGCAGTTTGTGAGGCGAGATAGAGAGAGAGAAAGAAGGCAACTACTCAGTCATAAAGGAACAATGTTACAAACAACAAATTGAAGGAAACTTGTTCAACATTTTCGGACATTTTGAACATACATTTTTGGAGAAGCTTTACTAAATGAGACCTGATCATTTACAACATCCCACTCAATTTACCACTAAAGAGGAAATAATTAGCTTTAATAGATCTGCATTGGTAATTAAAACACTCATCAGGCTCATTTAAAAATATATTTTTTCTTAAACTTTTAGTTTAAAGATGAGGATTTGTTCAGTTTAAGAATTAATCTATTTCTTCATTCAGGCCTGCAGTTTTTCTGTAAAATACATTCCTTTTATGCTGGTTCTATCTGTATTTATATTTAGTAGGCCTGCAACAATTAATCAACATTGTGAACAATGCAAATATTGGCTCCAAATTTCAGTGTACAAAGTAGTCCAACCTGTATATTTCTGATTTCTCACACTGTGTTCAAATATCTGTGATAAACTATGTTACATAGCCTGTTAAATAACAACTTCTATACTTCTGCTACTTTATATTCTGCAACTTAAAAAAAATGTTTTCTTCATTTAGTTGAGTAGTTCTTGCCATACTATGGATTAGAACGTTATTCACTGTATACCTGTAGCTCTACCTCTTCACAACTTCACAACTGATGCTTTCAAACTAACATTAAGAGACAAGAAATTCAAGTAATTAACTCTTGAGAAGTTCAGCACAGCTGTTAACTGAAAGTCTGAATTCCAGGTAACTCTACCTCATAAAGCTGACTGAGAAAAGGGTACAAGATGTGCCAAGCTTTTATTTAAACAAGAGGCGTCTATTTTGAAGAATCTAAAATATAAAACAAATATTCTGGTTTGTTTAAAATATGTTGGTTACTAAATAAATCCATATATGTTTCTTTATTGTTTGGATGACATTATTATACATCAACAATGCAAAAAAAAAGTCCTTATTTCCTCAACACAGAACAATATCAAGGCATACTTTTCCTGTCATTACGATAGCAAAGACACACTGACACCCTAAAGTATGCATAGTGCCTGGATGACGGCTCACCACTTATTTTAGGGCCCAAATGTTTCAGTACCGAAGACAAATAAAAACATTTTAACATTTTAAACGTGTTCTGTCTTTATCTCCAGCACCAACAGTAGAAGAATGATACCGTCTTTACTACCTAAAGCCACTTTACTGTAAAACAATTGAAATATACAGTTAAGTTTTCTTGTTTTTTTTGAGAAATATATCATTCTAACTTTTCAAAATGAAAGGAATATTTACATTTATATTTAAGGCATGTAGCAGACACCCTTATTAAAAGTGACTTCAGTATTTACTTGGACACGTGAACAAATAGCTAATTACTGACACCCATATTTTCTTCCTCTTAAAGGGAGTTTTCTTCCTCTTAAAGGGAGTTTTTCCTTGCCATGGTATCACCATAAAATTGGCATCTCTGTGGTGCTGCTCATAAGAGGCGTGGACCTGTTTTTCCTGTAAAGCGGCTTTGTGACAACCTTTGTTGTAAAAAGCGCTATATAAATAAAATTGAACTGAATTAATTACTATTTTTAATTTGCGTTTTTATGCGTTTGGCTCTATTCACCCTCATTCATTTTGGACTCCCTCTAACAGTTTGCAATCATTTTCTGAAATAATTAGGGAGATAGCAAGTGAGCAGGCTCTCCATAAACAAATTTGGAAAAAAAAATGGAAATAATCCAAATAAAATAGACAGAATAGTTTATTTCCAATATAATCATTAGTTGCAGCCCTAATATTTAGCATAAATGACTGCATGCTAACAGCTGCTTAAACACAAATCTGAACACATGGTAAAAAGCAGAATTAATACTGAGAGAACCCAGTGCCTACACATCCTCAGAGAGAGCCTTTATCTGAATACAGGAAGGACAGATCTGTTACAGCCATGGACAAATTTATTGTCACCCCTAGCGAGTGAACTTGATGAAGGAGAGAGAGCAGAGCGCGAGAGAGCGGCCCTCTGTGTAATTACAGTCTGAGTGAAGCTACCGGACTACAGCACAATGAGTCCTCATCAGCCTCCTCCTGCGAGCTATTACACACACACACACACACACACACACACACACACACACACACACACACACACTACCTTCATTTAAGGAAAACCAGATCAAAAGCAACTACTTATTCTAACAATCACATTCACAAGATTAAATTATTCCTTCTGGAAAAATGTTATTTTACCTCAAACCTGAGGGGATTTTCACACCTACACTTGTTTAGTCCACAGCTTTAACTAAAATAGCAGGTGCCAAAGGTGCTGCCAGCTCCATAGTCTGGTCTTAAATTTTGATCAAAACAAAAGAGATGGCCTCGATCCGGATTAACCAAACAATTAAACTAGTCCAATTAATCAGTAGTGCTGGGCAGTTAAAAGATAATCTTAGATTTTTTCACAAAGATCCAATTTTAGGTTACAATTGATTATTTTTCCCCTACTAAAAATCCAACTAAAGAGGAAAAAGAAATAGTTCAAAATTAGGTTTACCTGTAAAAAATGGTGTTTGGTGTTCAGGCGCTTTGGGTTGAGTGAATGAATGATTCATAATAATGTTTACAAGCTCATGCGTTCATATCACACGCTAAACTCGTGATGAGATTATTTTTAAAGTTTTCCACAATTAACCATGTATACTCAATGCAGAGGATTTATTTCTAGCTAAATATATATGTTTTATCCCTCTGTGTGTTTGTGTCGAAAGTGCTGGAACTTTTTTTCGGTACAAGCTCAGTCAGACTAAGCGGAATGTTTAGAAAATATGCGCTGGTTAGTCTATGGGAGGCGCCGGTAACCAAGGTAAGACCATAGACTGTGTATAGCTGGACAGAGCATCGTCTCTCAAAAGTGAAGCCACCACAGGTCAGGCGCCCCCTGCTGTTCGGTTGCAGAAAGCTGTGTAACCCCCAACCCTTCCCCATAGGTTTCAATGACAAAACAGACAACTTTCAAACAAGTTTTGTTCCAATATACTGTAATTCTACTTCCTTTATTTAAATGTAACAGCTAGTGTAACTTCTGTTTATATTGTCAATTTTTTATATTCCCACAGAATTTGTTTTTTAAAACATTATTCAGCTCTATTCAAAAAGGTGTGGTTATTGTAAAAAGGCTGGGTTACATCTAGCCGGGGTGGGACCAATCACTGTATGGGTGGGACCATAGACTGTGTGAGCTCTGTTGAAGCAGCCCTCAGGGGTGGGATTATTTAAATGAGTAGGCTGTCTCTTCACAGTCTTTCTCCCTCCTCTGGTCTCTACTGCACAGACTCGGGTATCAAGATCGCCAACATGGCGGAAGATTTTCACTGAATAAATGGGAACGGCGACACGGCGTCCATCTTTTTTACAGTCTCTGGGTAAGACAGATAAACATTTTAGAAATGAGTAGCACTTTTGAATATATTGTAGATTAAAAAGATTAAATTCTGGATGTAAAATCACGATTACTCCGTTTTGAAAATCGCATTAAAACTGTTATTCGAATTACCTGCACTATATGCAGTGTAAAACACTTTTTTTTGACAATTCAGTTTTTTTTACTTTCAAGGCACTTCTATGAAGTTAAGTTGGGCTAATGTTACTTATTAGGGCCCGAGCACCGAAGGCGCAGGCGAAGCCTGCACCGGAGGTGCAAAGCCCTATTGTTTTTGGTCCATTTATTATTATTATTATTATTATTATTTCGCTTCTTGACCCTTTCGCTCATTTTTGAGGCATTTCTGATACTGGAAAACTCACCCATTTTGGCACAGGCCTCAAACTTGGTGAAAATTTTAAAGTTCCATAGAGCATTGGCATGGGCGTGGTTCAGGAGCTCCATAGCGCCCCCAAACGTCGGCATTGGCCGGGATGAAGTTTGTCCAATGTGCACCAACTTTGGTATGCTCATTGACCTCCTCATAAAGAACAAGGATCACTTGGTTTTATTTGACTCCGCCCAACAGGAAGTCGGCCATTTTGACAGGAAGTCGCAAAATAAAAAGTTTTGGGGGGGTTATGATGTTCGAAAACTCATACATTTTGACATGCCTATTTGACTTAGGTCGTACTTTGATAATTAACTCGAATTTTGTACATTCAGTTTTAATTAGCTCTCTAGCGCCACCTATTTCATATGACATTTTTGGAAAGCCCTCAGCCTCTTGATAATTAGCAGATTCAATAAGGTCTCGAAATGATTGAGATATATATTGTCATTTTTGTTGTGTGTCGCTAGATGACTCTACAGCGCCCCCTATTTGGTTCGACTAATAAATTAGCCGTGGCCTTCTCAAAAATTCTCTGATATTCTTGATATTTGGTAGAAACATACAAAATATGATTCCGCACATATTACCAATTGGCATGCTTTAGCTCCGCCCAACAGGAAGTCGGCCATTTTGGAATTTGTGTGTCAATTGATTTAATGGAGACGCAACATTAGCCCAAATAGAAACATTAGCATGATCAGAACACAGGTGTTTGAAAAATCATGAAACTTTCCAGAAACATAATAGACATCATTACACACATTGTCACCATGGGTATAATTGACTCCGCCCAACAGGAAGTTGGCCATTTTGAAAAACGTGCATTTTACACACATTTTTTGCATACTTTGTCAAACTCCTCCTAGGGAATTTGTTAAATACTCTTGATATTTGTTAGCAATAAACTACTAACACACCTGATGATAAATTGTGAAGGAATAGTTGATATCTTAAACGAGGACGAAAAGGCAGACAGTTGAATTGCTTGAGATACCCTATTAAAACAGGAAGTGAATATATTCTGGTGTTGGTAGGTGTTTGAGGATGTTAAAAAGGTTGAAAACTTACGAAACTTTACAGGTCTGCTTGATTTACGCAGTCCTTTCATAAAAAATTTAAATTTCATATATACGTATTTCATTGGCTCTATAGCACCACCTAGGTTTCAATGCATATTTGACATTACAGGAATGTTCAAAAACACTTGAAAATTGCAGATTCCATAAGACCTAAAAACACTTTACAAATTTTGTGATAATTTTTTTAATGTGTAGCTAGCGGACTCTACAGCGCCCCCTAATTCGTTCAGTTAATAAATTAGCTGTGGATGTGTCACAATTTGTCTAATCTTCCCAAATTTTGGTAGGAATGTAGATACTATGATCCTGCACATATTTGCAATTAGATTGTTTTAGCTCCGTCCAACAGGAAGTCGGCCATTTTTGCTACATTTTTACAAAATTTTCACAAACTCATTTAAACTGCTCCTAAAGTCTTTGTCAGATTACCTCTAAATTAGCTGTGGATGAACATCAGACACAATTGATGAAAATTGCCAAAGGAATAGTTTATCGCTAAAACGGTGACGTAATGGCGGGCAATTGATTCACTAGAGACGCAACACTAAACCAAAGTGAAAGCATGACACGGTCAGAACACAGATGATTAAAAATTCATGAAACTTGGCAAAAACACAAGAGACATCATTAGACACGTTTTCAGTTTTGGTAGGACTGACTCCGCCCAACAGGAAGTTGGCCATTTTGAAATATCTGAATTTTACATACATTTTTTGCGTATGTTGTCAAACTACTCCTAGAAATTTTGTTGAATTCTCTTGGTATTTGGTAAAAATAAACATTGAACATATCTGATGATAAATTGTGAAGGAATAGTCGATATCTCAAACGAGGAGGAAATGGCGGACGGTTGAATTTTTGAGATGCCACATCAAAACAGGATCTTGACACCTAGGTGTTGCTAGGTGTTTTAAGGAAGTTATAACAGAGAAAAGCTCACAAACTTTGACCGGCCTGCTTATCTGAGGCTGTTGTTTGATCTAAAATTAGAATTTCAAATACATATGTTTTAACGACGCTATAGCGCCACCTGTACTTTAAATGGATATTTCACATGTTTAACAGGATAGAAAACTCTTGAAGAGTGGCACACTAAATAAGACCTTTTGGCCCGGTACGATTTGCGCTGTTATGCGAGGGCCCTACGTCCCCCTGTGACAGGGGGACAACTCGTTATATTTAAAATCTCACTCCTGGTGTACAGGTGTGTTACGCAACATTATGGGTACAACAGACTAAGCTGGTAAATACTGTATCTACTGTAACTGTAGATTAACTCTTACAGAAATGAAAGGAATACAAGGTGAATCTGTTACGCTCGTTCTGTTGCGGGATGCACATGTTCTTGAAGGAGATGAATTCTGACTGGCAAGGCAGCTGGAAAGGCAACCTGCCAAACTGACTACACAGCCATTTCAGATGCATGCTTTTCTACTGACCAACAGTGTCAGGGAGATGTAGCCCATTTAAGTGAAGATGACAGGAGGAAGCAATGTTTTTAGTGTGCTCGATAAAACTGCAGTGTGAATTTGGGATGCAATTTGGGATGCATTGAATATTCAGCAACAGAAAGTACATTCAGTTTTTGACCTAATGAGCAAAAAGGCAGAATAATTCATCTCAAACAATGACTTTTTGATATCACAATCAAATTGTGGCCTGAATCTTAAAATGTTTTAAATTAAAACAATTATTTTCTCTAATTTTATCCCTTTTTCTCTCCAATTTGGATGACAAAAAAATCCCCCAACAGAGAGTGAAGACCAGCACATGCCTCCTTCAATACATGTAAAGTTAGACTCCACCTATTTTCCAACTGGGTAGCCAGAGCACCCGGAGGAAAGCACAGAAACTCAGCTCTGATACATCAGCTAACAAATGCCTGTGCTGACCAACATTACACTAGGAGTAATGAGGGTAGAGAGCGCCATCTACCCACCCAGAGAAAGAACGGCCAATTGTGCTCTTTTGGACTCTGGCTGCCACCCAGTGCCTCTCGGGATGTTAAAGTGTTATGGCTATTTGATTAATGTATTCATTTATTGTGCAAAATTAATTAAAATTAATTAAAAACATGCAATCAAAAGGTTTTCAGTATTTGGCCACATTTTTTTTGGGGGGGGGGGGGGGGTCAGTGTATCGCAATATCCAACATGACAACAAAAACATGAACCTTTGTTCAGACTTTCAGGTGTAAAGAAGCCCTGAGGTTTATTAATGTCAAAACCTTGTACTTAAAGCAAAGGCTTCCAAAGTATGCAGGAATTAGGGGTGTGCCATATCATAATGTATGCAATAAATTATGAAATAATTATACCCTGAAATCTAATTATCACATCAGGGTACTAAGTTTGTGCTGTTTTCAGCAAAATAATAATTTACACTGTTCTTATTTTCCATTATATATCTACTAGAAACAGATTATATCTGTCCAGTATCAGTTATTTTACTTTAATCCTGGATATTTGGAGATATTTCGAGTGCATTATTAGTATGATGACATTCTGGATTATTGACTTATGTTACAATCTGATGAAAAATCTTGTATTTTTTAATATGTCAGTTAGGAGTGCGCCATATCATATCTTCTGAAATAATAAAATTAAATTTTCATTTTGTGGCAGTAGTGTATTCTTGATTTTTTTTTTTTAAAGTTAGTGTTGTGTCATATCACCAAGAGTATTGTTATCATGAAAACACCATGAAATTACATGATATTATTTTACGGCTATATCACCCACCCCATAGTAGAAATATTTAAGCAAGAAATACATAAATAACCAACTTAAAAAGCTCAGAGAGAAAAACACTGACTATAAACAGAAATAGAGTGCACTAAAGCCCACTACACTTCACTCTCCTCACCTGTAAAGGGCTTTTGGGGGAAGTAGAGAGGCACATGACAGCAGGGGCAAATTAAAACTCTAAAAACGAACAACAAGAATATGTGTAGCATCATCACTCATCCTCTCAGGCTGCTGTAATAGAATCATATTAGCTTAAATGGGCTGAAATGAGATGCTAATGACCCTTGAGCCCTGTTTCTACTGTCTCTGGAGTCCAGTCTTTAGTGCTGGCCTGAAGACATCTTTAAGAGTACAGAGCGGAGCAGGCTTACTCAGCACCTCCACCAGCGCGCACAGCCAAGGCCAGACTCTGCATTAACACCAGAGCCCTCAAACACTCTCTCCATCTCTCTACAGGTACTGATGTACAGGCATTTCCTTTTATAACCATCTAAAGGTGCTGAAATCAACATTTACACGTCTTACTTCAGCACTCTACATTAATTATCTAGACATTGTCTATATGCTATATAAGGACAGCTGCACTGTAGCTGGAAAAACAAAATCTAACCATGCTCACTTGTGTAAAAAGTATCTTGTCCCATGACTTTTGGTGTGTTCCATGCAAGCTAAAAAACCCTGCACTGACACTAGGGCTGTGCATTGACAAAAAACTTGTCGATATAATACACATATCAACACAAGCAGAGATCTATAGTAAGGAAATAGAACTACTTCAGTTCTGTACTTAAGTACTAAAATCTAAAATCTTGCATCTACTGGTGTATTATTTTTTTTCTCCTAATTTCACTTAGTCTTAACTTCATATTTTTGATGAGTTTAATACTTTTACTCTGGGTCTGTTTATGCTGCCTCATCATTGAGAGAATCAAGTAATCAATCTGCTTTATAAGATGACCACACTTTCACTCTGCTAACTTCCCACTGCTTTCTGTAATAACTACAATAGTGTACTTTTACTTTCAGTACTTCAGTAGTACGTTTTACAATAAACTATTTGCAATACTTAAATACAACTGTCGAATACTTAAGTACTTCCACTTAAGTGTAGAGCTTAAAGAACATTTTAACTTCTACTAAAGACACTTTTTTAATAAAGCACTTGTACTTTTTCTCAAGTCTGGGTCTCTCTGGGGTGGGCAATATTATATCGTATACAATATATCGTGACACAGAAATATCGTGATATTAAAAATCCATATCGTGATAACAGAGATGTTCTCTCTTAAAAGTAGTCTATTATTTACTGTGAAGCTTTAAGTGTATTTATTGTATAATTGTTTTAGTTTGCAGTTCTGCAATATCATTTGCTGCATTATATTATTTTATGCTATATTGTTTATTTTGCCACATTATGATTATTCTGTTATACTCTTATACTATATTCCTGAAATTAATTAATTATTTTTCTGTTTTCCTATATCGGCAAGTAATGTTATGGCAAAAAATACCCTGAAATATCGTGATATTATTTTAGAGCCATATCGCCCACCTCTAGTCTCTAGTACTTTATACTTCTTTGGATACCGGCAATATGATTTTATAAATCACAATAGATTGAGATACTGTAAGCAAGAAGATACGTGTACGATTGTTTAACTCTGAAAAAAAGAAAACTACTTTTTATGGAATTATGTCAGTGAAATCTGAAGACCTAGTGGGTGGGGTTTAAACAAAAAACAAACCACTATCTTGCACTAATCTTAACATCTAAACTGCTAATCAGTAATAGACACTGCATTTTTTAAAATATAGTATTGCAAAACAAAATATTTCCTTACAGTTCTAACTGACATGTGGGGTATGGGTTTGGGGCTCCTGTATTACATGTGAATGTGTTTTTTAAATTACTTGTCTGTTCACATGGACAACTCTAGCCAGACACTGTCGATCACAATCATTTCCACCCACTGAACTGCACTGTCCACTACAGGGGGTATTATAGGGCATCTCACAATACAATATTATTACTACTTGCCTACAGTAACAATGATATCACAATTCTGGGATTATGTGATACAGCAACTATCAGCAATTATGAATTTATTGGTGTCAATTTTAGCAATGAAGCAGTAAATTAATAAGTCAAATTGGAGGTGAGTATTAGGAAGTTTATAGCAGCTAAGTGTCACGTTCTTGTCTTGTCCTATGTCAGCCTCCATGTTTTTTCCCTGTCCTTTGTTTGTGTTCCTGGCCATATGCTCTATAGCACATGGCTCTCTGTGTCTCTTCTTTCCTCTTCTTAGCTCCCATGTATGTTAATTTGTAACCACGCCCCTCTCAGGTTTTTTCCATTCCCAGTGTATGTATTTATAGCCTTGCATCCTCCTTGCTGCAATCCGTGAGACTATGCCTTAATAAAAATATCCATAATTTGATGCCATGTATCAATAATGTATTGCAAATGCAAACTATGAGATATATCCCAATATCAGTAATTTTGTCCCACCCCTAGATCAGCATAGAAGCCAAACCAGTGGTGAAACAAGCCAGTTATCCATTTGGAGAATGTCATGGCCACAGACCTGCTGTCCGTTTGATGGTCCAATAAGGTCTGCACCATTAGTGCTCCTTCACTGCTTTGGGGTCGGTCTGAGAAACATATGAACATGCCTGACGGTGATGATGAGTGACAGAACAATTATATCACCTATCAAATCACTGCTCTCTCATTATCTCAGCCTTCAGCTGCGAGAGGACACATGTCGCGTGATAGAGAAAGACCGTTTCCCAGACACCAAGATGCTCCGAGTCTCAAGGCCCCGCAGCAGGCACTGCCAGGCTGACTGGATGAGTGTGTCGGGTTGATGGACCGCATTGGCAGCTCTCCATAGGAAAACTAATCAGTCAGAGAGCGCACTCTGAAGTAGAGCTGTGTGACGGTGAGGTCCGCACGCGAGTGCAGCTCTCTGACATTGAAGCAATCTACCGTTTCATGCTGTTCCATGACCTAGAGCCTGCATCTGCTAAAAACATGCACTTTCCCCAGACATTCTTAGAAATATAAATCTTTCAGCAGAATCAATTATTTTCATCTGCTTGGACCAAGTCATCCACCAACCGCCACCTCTGCTGCCCCGAAACATCATAATCCAGAGCTATAATGAAACGCTGCGGCCTGTCCTGACCCTGCATGCATCCCTGCTGAATTAATATCACCGTATTTTTCCAAAATCCCACTGTCATTTCGGCCGCATCAGCGTAGGATGAAAAAAAAAACCTGCGTTATGATATTGCATGTGATATCAGAGTCCACTTCAGCTCACCTCGTCCTCACAGAGTGACATTAATCATCTGCACCAGGCCTCTTAATTATCTCTCCTTCTAAAATCCCCCTCCATCTCAAACAACATCTAAATCTAATCTAAATAAGCTCCATAATATGAATGTGTTCTCTCACACCCACACTGCTCAGCTCTTAAAGATAATAACATGCCTAATAAAGAGCTATCAAGATTAAGGACTACCTAAATATAATCCAGTTATCAAAGAGCATCATCATTCTGAAGGTTTGTATGCTTTTAGTTTCCCGTCAGCATCAGGCATTAGCGATATATTCAGGAAGCTGCTGGTAGATAACAGCAGTTAATGGTGATTAAATCAATTTATTATATAAAAATGAGGCTAATACAGAAGCAATTACGGCCTGAAATGTAAACAGATTCGGAAATAATGAGTCTCTTAAACCATGCCGGATTTACTTCTATACTGGCAATACAGGCAAAAGCTAAACAGCACAAAAATATAGATTCAAGGATCAATTCTGCATTCACATTGCACTGTAAGCCTGGATAAACTGAGAATAACTAGATCATTTGAGAATACCTGTTGTTGTAAAGTTTACTTTATTTTACATAACGTTTACTAAAAACATGAGTTATTAAATTTAAAACTTTTAAAAAGTTAATATATCTAAATGTAGGTTAATTTAATTGATGTTTTTGCTATACACAGTAATTTTTCCTTGCATAAAATATATTAAAATTCAAATAAAATATAGATTGGAAATACTCACAGAAAATTAGATGGAGAGAGTAAATAGTATAGAGACATGGAGACCATGTTAATTAATCATAATATATTATTTAAAAGTTTGCCTAAGCATTTAGCCTGTGGAAAGTGACTACACACTGACAGTGAGTGTGACCAAGCATTCAAGTAGGTGGTGCCAGAAGCCAATGAAAAGAAAACAATCAAGAGCAACAGGCTGAACTCAATTTCTATAAGTTGATTTAACTCAAAGAACCCATTTGACTGTATGTGTGGCTATAAATAGATGAGTACTTTTAGGAAATCCCCAATTTTACAAAAAAAAAAAAACGACTTTTGCGTTTCCTGTGTGGTTTGAATGCATCCTCTGGCAACTAAAGAACACCAATATACATCATACACAAACACACCCACAATCAGCTGACTGGGTGACTGGGTACTGCAATGATGTCAGCAGCACTGGAGGGCATTTGGCCTGGTGTAACTATACAGTATTTACCCCTGCTGGAGGGTGAAATGGCAAGTTACCAGAAGCAATCAACAAACCTGGCCAGCATGATTTTAAGTAAATCTAAGTCTAATCCAAACAGAATAAACAACTGGAGAGCCTAACACCACACACACACTACACAACCTTTAAACCATTCGTCAGATCTCCAATCTCACCACACTACAACACTTCTTGTCTTTTAAAGTGGTTTTTAAGTGGTTGTAAGTGAATATTACTCCACTCCACACGTCAATGTCATGGGGCCCTATTTTAGCGATCTATAATGACTGGTCATTGTCACGCTTCCCTCTGTCTTCCAAGCTGATCCGGACTCCATTTCCCAGAATGTCACTGACACTCCTGATCATCATCACATTACCCTCACTCAGTCTTAGTCACCTGACCTATTAATTGTTTTCACCTGCTAATCTGTCTATATATACCCTCTCCTTTGTTCAGTTCCTTGCCAAGTTTTGACTAGCCACATAGCATTACTAGCATTCCTGTCGCTCTTGTTAGATTTTTCGTGTATGACCTTTGCTACTCTATTTTTGACTTAGAATTTTTGTCTAGCCCTTATTTGCTAAGTTGTCCGGCCTTGCATTCTTGGGTATGTATCTGTTTTTGCATTTATCCTAGTCTTGTAAATAAAGCCTCTCTCTTTTTTAATCTGCATGTGTCTGACTTCTGTCCAGTCCTGATAGTCATTTACGCTTTGCGCAGATTGATTTAGGGGTGTGTCCTTTGTCTATGCTATCATGAGGGCGAAAGAATATGCTTTGCACAGCTCGAAAAACACAAAAGGTATGTACTAGTTCTCTTAATTATTCATGGGTGTGTTTTGTGCGTAATGTGAAATAAACCAATCAGTGTGCCAGTAGTCATTCCCTTTAAATGAGAACTCTGGTGTAAACTTTTGGTGTAGTAAAACATGATAAAAAGTGCTTACATGAATGTGAATAGCACACCTCCGTTCTCCCATAGCGTTCAGAGATCCAGGAATTTTAACAGTTTGTCAAAAACACCCTTCAGAGTGGGTGACAAAAAAAAGTGCACAAGAAGCTTATTAAAAACCTCTGTTTAGATCCTATAAGGCGAGCTTCAGCTCCAAGCGCCACCATTATTCCTGATACCGACTGCTACGCTATGCGACGTATACGTACCGGCTGCTAATCTATGCAGAGTCTATGTAGTCTACGTAGACTCCACATAGCGTAGCAGCCAACGTCAGGATTAATGGCGGCACTCTAAGCTGAGGCTAGCCTCATAGGATGTAAACAGTGTTTTTAAGAAGCTTCTTGTGCACTTTTGAAGTTATAAATGCTTTGTTTTACATGTCAGAGCTCTCCAGATTCAAGCAAGGAGGTGTGGAGCTACTTTGAGCTGGATAACGGTGGAAAATGTGATTTATCAGGGCAAATTATGCCCTGTGTCAGCTAGTCTGAAGGGTGTTTGGACAAACTGTTAAAATTCCTGGATCTCAGAACGCTGTGGGAGAATGGAGGTGTGCTATTCATCAAAGATAAGTACTTTTTTCACGTTTTACTACACCAAAAGTCACTTTTACACCAGACATCACCTTTAAGAGGCAGACACGCTCTGACTTTGGTGACATTAAGCGTTTTAGCAGAGGATACACACCTGCGTGTTCATGCTGTGAGGGTACACCAGGAGCTCCTTTAAGGGAACAACACTGATATTTTATTCTAAATTCTGTTTATTGTTAATGTAAAAGCTGGGTTTGCAACACTGACTAACTGAGATTAGTTTCACTTTCAAATAATGGAAACAGCACACCAACTTTTTAAGTGAACTGAGATATATATCTGTAGCCGTTATTTTATTTATTTTTTTTTTTACCAATGCCACTGTGCATTCCGCTGTTTTATTCAGTTAGTGGCGCACCTGTGTTTCCCACCACCTAAAAAAAAACACACCAGAAATTTACCCAAAAACACCTTACTTTCAGACCACCACGCCCAAGGCATGAAAATAGACTGTTGCCAGGGTATAAAATAGCAACAAGCTTCGCAACCTGCCTTTTGGAGTGTGTACCATAGTGTCCATAGAGTCAACAATTACAAAATCTTTCACCAGTGGTAACCCACATCAACTCTGTCTGCTTATAAAAAAAGCTTGTTTCATAATGAAAACTAATTCATTTTTTATGGATGTCCATAAGAGACAATTTTTTTGACTTGCAGCAAAAACACAAATAAAAAATTAAAAGAATATGGATGAGAAAACTGAACACAGGCTTGCTGATGTTGTAACCCCATGTATTGCACACATCATCTAAAGCTAGTTGCTGCACTATCAACACAATGCATTTCTAAGCATACTAAGTAAGCTAAGACTTGCAATGCATCATTGATAAAAGATGGATGGTGCTGTGCTTAGTAGGTTCTGGACTTTGATAACAGATGGCTGGCGCTGTGCTGGTTAGATTAGTAGGTTCTGGGGTTTGATAACAGATGGATGGCGCTGTGCTGGTAAGATTAGTAGGTTCTGGGGTTTGATAACAGATGGATGGTGCTGTGCTGGTTAGATTAGTAGGTTCTGGGGTTTGATAACAGATGGATGGTGCTGTGCTGGTTAGATTAGTAGACTCTGGGGTTTGATAACAGATGGATGGAGCTGTGTTGGTTAGATTAGTAGGTTCTGGGGTTTGATAACAGATACATGGTGCTGTGCTGGTTAGATTAGTAGGTTCTGGGGTTTGATAACAGATGGATGGTGCTGTGCTAGTTAGATTAGAATGTTCTGGGGTTTCATAACAGATAGATGGTGCTGTGCTGGTTAGATTAGTAGGTTCTGAGGTTTGATAACAGATGGATGGTGCTGTGCTGGTTAGATTAGTAGGTTCTGATGTTTGATAATAGATGGATGGAGCTGTGCTGGTTAGATTGGTAGGTTCTGGGGTTTAATAACAGATGGATGGTGCTGTGCTGGATATATTAGTAGTTTCTGGGGTTTGATAACAGATGGATGGTGCTGTGCTGGTTAGATTAGTAGTTTCTGGTGTTTGATAACAGATGGATGGTGCTGTGCTGGTTAGATTAGTAGGTTCTGGGGTTTGATAACAGATGGATGGTGCTGTGCTGGTTAGATTAGTAGACTCTGGGGTTTGATAACAGATGGATGGAGCTGTGTTGGTTAGATTAGTAGGTTCTGGGGTTTGATAGCAGATGGATGGTGCTGTGCTGGTTAGATTAGTAGATTCTGGGGTTTGATAACAGATGGATGGTGCTGTGCTGGTTAGATTAGTAGGTTCTGGGGTTTGATAACAGATGGACGGTGCTGTGCTGGTTAGATTAGTAGGTTCTGGGGTTTGATAACAGAAGGACGGTGCTGTGCTGGTTAGATTAGTAGGTTCTGGGGTTTGATAACAGATGGACGGTGCTGTGCTGGTTAGATTAGTAGGTTCTGGGGTTTGATAACAGATGGATGGTACTGTGCTGGTTAGATTAGTAGGTTCTGGAGTTTGATAACAGATGGATGGTGCTGTGCTGGTTAGATTAGTAGGTTCTGGGGTTTGATAACAGATGGATGGTGCTGTGCTGGTTAGATTAGGAGGTTTTGGGGTTTGATAACAAATGGATGGAGCTGTGCTGGTTTGATTAGTAGGTTCTGGGGTTTGATAACAGATGGATGGTGCTGTGCTGGATAGATTAGTAGTTTCTGGGGTTTGATAACAGATGGATGGTGCTGTGCTGGTTAGATTAGTAGGTTCTGGGGTTTGATAATAGATGGATGGAGCTGTGCTGGTGAGATTAGTAGGTTCTGGGGTTTGATAACAGATGGATGGTGCTGTGCTGGTTAGATTAGTAGGTTCTGGGGTTTGATAACAGATGGATGGTGCTGTGCTGGTTAGATTAGTAGACTCTGGGGTTTGATAACAGATGGATGGAGCTGTGTTGGTTAGATTAGTAGGTTCTGGGGTTTGATAGCAGATGGATGGTGCTGTGCTGGTTAGATTAGTAGATTCTGGGGTTTCATAACAGATGGACGGTGCTGTGCTGGTTAGATTAGTAGGTTCTGAGGTTTGATAATAGAAGGACGGTGCTGTGCTGGTTAGATTAGTAGGTTCTGGGGTTTGATAACAGATGGACGGTGCTGTGCTGGTTAGATTAGTAGGTTCTGGGGTTTGATAACAGATGGATGGTGCTGTGCTGGTTAGATTAGTAGGTTCTGGGGTTTGATAACAGATGGATGATGCTGTGCTGGTTAGATTAGTAGGTTCTGGGGTTTGATAACAAATGGATGGAGCTGTGCTGGTTAGATTAGTATGTTCTGGGGTTTGATTGATAACAGATGGATGGTGCTGTGCTGGTTAAATTAGTAGGTTCTGGGGTTTGATAACAGATGGATGGTGCTGTGCTGGTTAGATTAGTAGGTTCTGGGGTTTGATAACAGATGGATGGTGCTGTGCTGGTTAGATTAGGAGGTTTTGGGGTTTGATAACAAATGGATGGAGCTGTGCTGGTTAGATTAGTAGGTTCTGGGGTTTGATAACAGATGGATGGTGCTGTGCTGGTTAGATTAGTAGGTTCTGGGGTTTGATAACAGATGGATGGTGCTGTGCTGGTTAGATTAGTAGACTCTGGGGTTTGATAACAGATGGATGGAGCTGTGTTGGTTAGATTAGTAGGTTCTGGGGTTTGATAGCAGATGGATGGTGCTGTGCTGGTTAGATTAGTAGATTCTGGGGTTTCATAACAGATGGACGGTGCTGTGCTGGTTAGATTAGTAGGTTCTGGGGTTTGATAACAGAAGGACGGTGCTGTGCTGGTTAGATTAGTAGGTTCTGGGGTTTGATAACAGATGGACGGTGCTGTGCTGGTTAGATTAGTAGGTTCTGGGGTTTGATAACAGATGGATGATGCTGTGCTGGTTAGATTAGTAGGTTCTGGGGTTTGATAACAAATGGATGGAGCTGTGCTGGTTAGATTAGTATGTTCTGGGGTTTGATTGATAACAGATGGATGGTGCTGTGCTGGTTAAATTAGTAGGTTCTGGGGTTTGATAACAGATGGATGATGCTGTGCTGGTTAGATTAGTAGGTTCTGGGGTTTGATAACAGATGGATGGTGCTGTGCTGGTTAGATTAGGAGGTTTTGGGGTTTGATAACAAATGGATGGAGCTGTGCTGGTTAGATTAGTAGGTTCTGGAGTTTGATAACAGATGGATGGCGCTGTGCTGGTTAGATTAGTAGGTTCTGGGGTTTGATAACAGATGGATGGTGCTGTGCTGGTTAGATTAGTAGGTTCTGGGGTTTGATAACAGATGGATGGTGCTGTGCTGGTTAGATTAGTAGGTTCTGGGGTTTGATAACAGATGGATGGTGCTGTGCTGGTTAGTTTAGTAGACTCTGGGGTTTGATAACAGATGGATGGAGCTGTGCTGGTTAAATTAGTAGGTTCTGGGGTTTGATAACAGATGGATGGTGCTGTGCTGGTTAGAATAGTAGGTTCTGGGGTTTGATAACAGATGGATGGTGCTGTGCTGGTTAGATTAGGAGGTTTTGGGGTTTGATAACAAATGGATGGAGCTGTGCTGGTTAGATTAGTAGGTTCTGGAGTTTGATAACAGATGGATGGCGCTGTGCTGGTTAGATTAGTAGGTTCTGGGGTTTGATAACAGATGGATGGTGCTGTGCTGGTTAGATTAGTAGGTTCTGGGGTTTGATAACAGATGGATGGTGCTGTGCTGGTTAGATTAGTAGGTTCTGGGGTTTGATAACAGATGGATGGTGCTGTGCTGGTTAGTTTAGTAGACTCTGGGGTTTGATAACACATGGATGGAGCTGTGTTGGTTAGATTAGTAGGTTCTGGGGTTTGATAGCAGATGGATGGTGCTGTGCTGGTTAGATTAGTAGGTTCTGGGGTTTGATAACAGATAGATGGTGCTGTGCTGGTTAGATTAGTAGGTTCTGGGGTTCGATAACAGATGGATGGTGCTGTGCTAGTTAGTTTAGAATGTTCTGGGGTTTCATAACAGACAGATGGTGCTGTGCTGGTTAGATTAGTAGGTTCTGGGGTTTGATAACAGATGGATGGTGCTGTGCTGGTTAGATTAGTAGGTTCTGATGTTTGATAATAGATGGATGGAGCTGTGCTGGTTAGATTGGTAGGTTCTAGGGTTTAATAACAGATGGATGGAGCTGTGCTGGTTAGATTGGTAGGTTCTAGGGTTTAATAACAGATGGATGGTGCTGTGCTGGATAGATTAGTAGTTTCTGGGGTTTGATAACAGATGGATGGTGCTGTGCTGGTTAGATTAGTAGGTTCTGGGGTTTGATAATAGATGGATGGAGCTGTGCTGGTGAGATTAGTAGGTTCTGGGGTTTAATAACAGATGGATGGAGCTGTGCTGGTTAGATTAGTAGGTTCTGATGTTTGACAACAGATGGATGGAGCTGTGCTGGTTAGATTAGTAGGTTCTGGGGTTTAATAACAGATGGATGGTGCTGTGCTGGTTAGATTAGTAGGTTCTGGGGTTTAATAACAGTTGGATGGTGCTGTGCTGGTTAGATTAGTAGGTTCTGGGGTTTGATAACAGATGGATGGTGCTGTGTTGGTTAGATTAGTAGGTTCTGGGGGTTGATAACAGATGGATGGAGCTGTGCTGGTTAGATTATTAGGTTCTGGGGTTTAATTACAGATGGATGGAGCTGTGCTGGTTGGATAAGTAGGTTCTGGGGTTTGATAACAGATGGATGGTGCTGTGCTGGTTAGATTAGTAGGTTCTGGGGTTTGATAACAGATGGATGGAGCTGTGATGGTTCGATTAGTAGGTTCTGGGGTTTGATTGATAACAGATGGATGGTGCTGTGCTGGTTAGATTAGTCGGTTCTGGGGTTTGATAACAGATGGATGGCGCTGTGCTGGTTAGATTAGTAGGTTCTGGGGTTTGATAACAGATGGATGGTGCTGTGCTGGTTAAATTAGTAGGTTATAGGGTTTGATATGATATGTGAGTTAAGTTATTGTTCACTCTAGTCTTTAGTAGTTGAACTTAGAATACTGAAACTGCAGAAGTAAGGATTGTATGCTAACTGTTTTCAGAGCTGAATTAGTTTATTAAGAATTAATTTTTGATATCTGAATGATATTTCAGTGATCAGAATTGAAGCACTGGATCCAAAGGCCATTAAGGGGAGTGGTTAATCAGTGTACTTTTTTTACACTTTACTTTTCTGTGTTAATTTGTCAGCCATAGTACAAATGTAATGCAATGTGTAGCTGGCAGATGATGTATAACATTGAAAAACAGGGACAAATAACCAATAAAATTCAACTATCAGCGCAATGTGACACAAAGCAGTAAACACTGTCTGAAGCCACTGCTGATGGTGAGAGTGGCTCAGACCCAACGTCATTCCCATAATCTCCCTCAGACTAAATCTGTTCCCTCTTACTGCTACAGAGAGAGATGGAGAGACAGAGAGCGAGAGAGTCGGAGAAAGAGCGAGAGAGTCAGAGAGAGCGAGAGAGAGTAAGAGAGATCACCAAACAGAAGTTTATCAGTTTCAGATCCACTATTTTAAGCTCCACACTTCAGAGCTGCTTGCGGCACTGTCTAGCATTCAGTCACGCTCTGTTTACTACACGTCACAAACTTAAATACATCACATTACAACAACAAACAATAGCAATGGCATATATAACTTTCCCCAAAGCGATGAAAAATATTTCCACTTGGGTCTCGACTGCCCCTATAAACACTTTAAGCTTCAAAAAGAACATCAGTTTAAGTCAGCTGAAAGAGTTTGGTGTCAAGAATCATATGCTTCTTTAAGCCGATTGGATGGCTCTCTTAGTGTGACGTCACATAAGGAAACCTGCATTGATCCACCCTGGCACCACCCCTCACCCGTCAATGCCCACCAAAGCCCCACCTTCTAGATCAGTTGTAGAAACGCTATTTCGTTAAATTTTGTTAAGAACCACAGAGATTACACAGAAGGATCAGCCATCAGACTTCGTCTGAGGGAGGAATCTGTACCTATTGCCCGTGGCAAGTCAGCAGATGATGGAAAAGTAAGTACTTTCAAATGCTGAGTTTTGAGCTTCTGTCGCAGTTAAGCATAAACTAGCTTGTTGGTATTTTGCCATTACGCACATGTGTATGCTTAGTAAAACAAGGCATGGCCAGCAACAGCTTATTTACATAAACGTGACAGAGCCCTTAAACAGTACATACTGAAAGGGACTGAAACTGGCTAGAATAGAGTTGGTGAGAGTCATTTGTGAAAGAACTTTATAAACATGTTTTGTATAGTTCATAGACCTTTTCTACCTATTCTAAAAAGAGTTAAATCATGTCCCTTTAAAATCATTTTAAATGTATAGAAGGTAAACATGGTGTTTGTGTCACGCCTGGCCCTGTTTCCTGTCTGTCCTCGTGCCTGTGTTGTCCCACGTGACCCGTGCCCCTGTGTTCTGCCTGTGATTTTCCATTACCTCATGTCTCATTTGTAGCTCCACCCCTTCCCCAGGTGTTTCCACTCCCAGTGTGTTTCCTGTTTAGTTATATAGACTTCCTCTGTTACTTGTCCTCTGTCGGTCTTTGCACTGTCTCCCGTTGTCTGTCCCTCTGCGTTTCTCTGTTCCCAGTGTTTTCATAGCCTTAGCCCGAGTCCCTTGTTCTGTGTTTATCTCTGTTTATTTTCTAGTTCCCTGTTTAGTTTTCTTGTCCTGTCTAGTTTAGTTATTCTTATTATCTCTTGTTTGTTTTATTTATGTTCTCTAGTCTCCCTAGTTTGTTTTGGTTTGTTTCTCTGTTCTTTGTTTACTTGTTTATTTATATTTATTTAATAAATTTCGCCCTACCTGTGTATACGTCCGCCTCCTCGTCTCTCTGCCTGGGTCAAACCCTGACAGTTTGCAATGCAATATATATATATATAATAACTATAACTATATATATAAAAGTGAGTTCAGCCACTTTACTGTGCACATTATGCTGGCGCATATATTTGCATGCGTCTTGTTTAATCTCTGTAGAAAAGCATACACCATGCCAATACAGTATACAATACAGTATGCCAATACACCTGATCACTTCAGAGCAGCCAGGCAAGAGTCTAAATCACAATGTTCAGTAGCATTGAGAAAGGAATGGCTGTTTTCACAGTTGTTCTAGCCAATTCTGAGAAATTTCTGCAGGAGTTCCTGGAAACCAGCAGCAAATCTTGTTTTAAGAAGGATTTTCCCCATGCAGGCCAGCACAAAACGAGCATTCATCACCATGCTGTCAGTACCCACAATCACTCCATAAAGCAGGGCTTATTACAGTACCTACGCTCCAGTCCTGTCACTATATGCTTTAATGTTATAGTTATTAAATATATTTTTGGAATGTTTTACTTTTGGACACAATTTGTCAGATGTTCTCCACATTCATGCCAAAAAGTATAATGAATGGATCAATATAAATAATCTAAAATGGACTAAAATATTTTTACACTGACCTCCATTGAAAGCTATTTTTTTATTCTGCTGTAAACTTCTATTTTGAAAATACAAGGTTTTTGTCCAGCAGTGGTGATATGTGTGAAATGTAAAGCAGGAAGAAACAATCTTTACATCCTGCCAAGTAAGTTTGTGCCTGAACTCACACTGAAACCACCTTGTGTAATACTGGAAGCTGAATTTCGCATTCAGAGCATGTGTGCAGGTAGTATGCACTCTAATCAAGCCAGGAAATCAGAGAGAGAGAGAGAGAGAAAAGAGCGAGAGAGAGAGAAAAGAGAGAGAGAAAGAGAGAGAGAGAGCAGAAGAAAATTCAGTACAATAGAGTGACAAAGAGTAATATAATAGATAGGCTGAGGGGGAATAGCATCTATTTGAGGGATAAGGGTTGAGAAATGTCAAGATGTGAAAAAGGACAGAGCTGTAATTGTTTTTCCTTTCTTTCTCTCTCTCTCTCTCTCTCTCTCTCTCTTTCTCTCCCCTGTGAGCAGCATGACAGCAGTGGCAGTGCTGAGGTAAGGTGGCTCGCTTCTTTAATTATTCACCGGCAGGAGTCCCTGATCAAGGCAGCAGCCAATCAGAGACATCAGCCAGGCAGAGGCATGGCATTGGCTGGTAAGAAAGGATAGGCACTCTCATCAATACTGCACACTGCACATGCACACTCACACACACACACACACACCTCAGTCCGTCCACCGTCTGGGGCTAGCCGGTTTAGCACAGGCCAGAGCAAGATCAACAGATGGTCTGGACAATGGGTGGGTGGGCGAGGAGGAGAGGGAGGGGCCAGGCTGGGCTGTATTAAGTTACTGGAAGTAAAGTATGAGGAGTGGAAAAGGCCGAGTCCAACAAGGAGAAATAAAAGAGCTTTATGATCTGTCTTAAAAAAGACACTCTTACTGTGCTGCATTTATAAAGGAGAAAATAAGTAGGTACATCAAATTTAATCCATTGAAACAGATGGAAACATTTCAGTGTGTTTGGGTAAAGTGCTTAAATAAGTCTTAAATAAGGTAATGCAATGCTTTGTAAAGCCAAGATGATACCTAGATAATAACGTACGATATATAAATGCACCCTTAGTAATTGAATCTATCACGCACGGCCTATTATTGTGAATCATCCAATATGTCAATTTTGTTTAAAAACAATGTCAAGACTTATTGCAAAATATATGGACTTGTACTACTTTATGTTTCTCTTAATAAAAGGAGCGCATTACCCTTTAAAACTATGTAATTGTATTATAATCCCATTATAATAGTATAATATATATTATAATTATCATACTTTAAATAATCGTTGATCACAAGTATTTCAGGAACAATATTTTGCAACACAAAAATTGTTAATTCCAATTTAGTTTCTGGACTAGAAGAAAAATGAGCATTTACTTATTTATTGACTGAGGAACTCATGTGCACGCATGTTTTAACAAAGCCGCAGAGATGAGAAGTAAAGGCTTACCCCTCATCTCTGTGGCTTTGTTGAGACGTGCATGCACATGAACTGGTAGGGTAAGGTCGTGGGCTTAAGTCTTGTTGTTCATGTGGATTTGTGCCTTTACTTGAATTACTGTTAAACTCAAAGGAAAGCAGTGTAAAGATATACAGTGGTATGACTAGTTGACAAACTCAACTGGCTTGGTGCGAAATCCTCAATTCATTACCCTTTTCAAAAAAAGGGTAAAAGTAACCTAACCTAACTTAATGTTACCATACGAACCCTGGTTTTAGAAACCAGCTCAATTATTATTTTATTACTGACGTGCGGACCTGAACACGCCCCTTAGCAGAAGTGGAAAGTAACTAATTACATTTACTCACATTGATGTAATTAACTAAGTAGATTTTATGAGTAATTTGTAATGTTTAAAGTCGTTTTTAAAATAGGTAATTTTACTTTTTAATCAAGTACATTTTGACACAAGTAATTTGCATTGCTACATTGGAAAATTCCCCATTACTGAGTAAAAAATGAAATGCTGGGGAAAAAAAATTGAATAATAAAAAAAAAGAGTTTTGTTCTCCATGGTAGTGCAGCTGAACTTTTCCCAGCAGTGTTTATTACCGTTAGCGGGAGAGACGCTGTGTAAATCAGCTGTGTAGCCTGGGGTTTGTGTGTCAGGGGAACCGGTGTTCTGTCGAGTTATGCTACCCATCGATATGTGCTTCTTTACTGCACTGCACATGCACCGACCAACATTTTTTTGTATGTTTTCATGTTTTTCATAATAAATCCTCAAGTTTGTATTAGTAACATCTGCTTGGATGTTAAAAAAACATGTAAATAGCAGTTAAAGCACAGCAATGGCAAGTTAAAAAGTAATAATGAACTGTAAATCTATAAAAATACGGTTTAAAGTCACTTATATGACCTTAACTTTTAAACTTTTTAACAGTAAAGAAAAAAAATGGATCATAGAAACCTATACCACTTGTTCTTGAAAACGTTTTTGTGGTGGTCTGAACAATTACTGCCTGAAAGGTCCAAATTATTTTATTTAATTTTTATTTAATTTATGATTTGTTGTACTTTTTAACATCAATAAATAAAAGTAACTATGTAACTTTTACTCAAAATACATTTTAAATTTAGTATTTTTTACTGTTACTTGACAAGATTTTTAGATGGGTACTTTTACTTTTACTTGAGTGATTTTTAGCAAAGTAATGGTACTTTTAATTAATTACAATTTTTCATTACTTTTTCCACCTCTTAGATGGGTTGTGTTGCAAAACATTGTACCACATGGCTGATCTTCTCAGATTAAAGGCAGTTGAGCTTGACAGCTATCCATCAACATGGTAAAGAACCAATGGTTCATGGACATTGATATGTGGTCAGGTTTCCTGGCATTTTTATTGTCTTGACTGTCTTTTCACTGCTGAAAAATACAAAGCTGGCCTTTTTGGAGATCTTAAGTGTGATTTGGTTTTAGTTCAAGTGGTTCTGCTCGCAAACAACACGACTGCTTTGGGTTCATTCATATGCACAACATGAGGGCAGCATTAGCCAATGGTTCTCGAGTGTTTTTAGTGTTTTCCTGCTGTAGCACACCCAGTTCACCTCAGCAAGAGCTGGCTAGTTAGTTTACTAGTTGGATCAGGTGAGCTGTACTTACTATAAACTAAACTCTACAACAATACTACTCCATGACCAGGTTCCAGAAGCACTGCACTAAGGAAAAACTGAAAGAGTTTCACTGCATATATTCCAGTTGGTTCTGTGAATTGCAGCAATCCATTATCATCTAACATCTTAATCTTTTGGCTCTATCTGTTACAGGATAGCTCTCATTTTTATTTGGTTCTTGGCAGCTCTTGAGTTCAGTTTTTCCCTCTTTTATAGATTTTTTGTCTTCTACATTTAGCCACACTACTATTCAAAATACAAGTCATTCAAATAGGTCTTTGAGCAATGGCATAGCAGAGCAAAGGACATGTAATTGTGAAAAAATGTCAATGACTTTTTAAAATCTTTAACAGATTTTCACAAATTTCACGCTGTGTCCAAACCTAGAGTAAAATAAATAATTTTGGGAACATACAATCTAACTTTGCTACATGTGGGATGCAAAATAATAAGAGTGCAGCAAAACAATAAAAAATAAAAATGTACTTTTACATAGCAAAAGACTTTACATGTTCTGCAATGTAGCTATTGAACCTGTGCTCATTTTGATGTTACAGTATATTGTGCAGTTCTATTCTCAATGGCTAGGGGTGTGACGAGACACCAATATCACGAGACGAGACGAGAAACGATACTGGGTTCACGAGAATGAAACGAGAAGAGATTTAAAAATAAAAATTTTAAGAAAACGTCAAAAATGAAAAATGAAAAAAATAGAGTTTTCTTTGACAAAATCATAAAACACAAACTTAACAGACTGGTTTCTCTCACACATTGATTTTATAAGAAATAGAAATAAGAATAAGAATAAAAAATAAAACTTTTCTAGGTCTTATATAGTGCAAACAATAAGTGCAAACCACAACCAGTCATATTAAGCCTATGGTTTGTGTTTTTTTTCTCCTAAATCTTCTAAAATAGCTTTGATTGTTTCCACTAGAAAGCCAAAATGCAGCCAGACATACAACTTAAAAAGGGGGTATGCAGCCTATGTGACGCATAGGGGCGCTGCACTAAGGGGGCGCCAAATGAAAGCCCTAAATAAATTTTCTTTCAGGAGAAACAGACAATCAGCTTGCTGGTTTTGCTGAGTAATGCTAGTAATGACAGAACGCTTGCGGGGGCGCTGATATTACGTTCGCGTACACCACAAACAGTATGGAGTTGAACTTTTGCTGTGTTGCCAGATCCCGCTTAGACAGTTTAAAGCTTGACGAGAAATATTGTCACGTTTTAATCTCGCGAGATCTCGTGCCACCCCTATCAATGGCTATATTTATTTCATAGAATCGCATCACAAAAAAAAACCCTTTGAACATCTGACACTCCAAACCATAAAGCGTTAAGAGATTCTCTCTACAATAACTGATCATTCAAACCTGCTGTCTTTAGCACTCCTTACACAAGCACAACCAAAGCCTTCATTTGCTCCTGTTGTGCCTGTTTGCTTTGCTGGCTTGTTTGTTTGTAAGCCGAGGGATTTTCCATACTGTATGCTTCACACTGATAGTCCACAGAGACCAGTTTAGAGACACCGTCCTCGCTCATCCTTATTGTCTCCCTCTCCTCATTTCCACTCTTGTCATCTGCGCTTCTGCCTTCTCTGCTGACTGAGCAGGTCTGCAGTGAAGGCAGTTTCTGCCTGCTTCTGTTCTGGATCATCTAGCAGAGCGTGCATTACTGTGTACACAGACTCTTACTCTATACAGTGTTTTAAACATTATAAAAGCTTTTCAAGTTCACAGCATCACATCCTTATGCAAGTTATTTAAAAGATTTATTTAAAGCATTTATCTTTAAAACATTTATCTTTAAAACAGGGGTTGGACAATGAAACTGAAACCATGAGGTTTCATGGCTAAATTGGAGCAGCCTGGTGATCAATCTTCAATAATTGCACATTACATCAGTAAGAGCAGAGTGTGAAGGTTCAATTAGCAGGGTAAGAGCACAGTTTTGCTCAAAATATTGCAATGCACACAACATTATGGGTGACATGCCAGAGTTCAAAAGAGGACATATTGTTGGTGCACGTCTTGTTGGTGTATCTGTGACCAAGACAGCAAGTCTTTGTGATGTATCAAGAGCCACGGTATCCAGGGTAATGTCAGCATATTACCAAGAAGGACCAACCACATCTAACAGGATTAACTGTGGACGCTGTAAGAGGAGGCTGTCTGAAAGGGATGTCCGGGTGCTAACCCGGATTGTATCCAAAAAACATAAAACCACGACTGCCCAAATCACGGCAGAATTCAATGTGCACCTCAACTCTCCTATTTCCACCAGAACTGTCCATAAATTATCAGGTCAATAAATTATTGTGGTCTGAAACCAGGTGTTTCAGTTTCATTGTCCAACCCCTGTATTTTAGAATCACAGTCAGTGATTAAATTGTGATACTAACGTTATCGTGGGCAACATACTGTCATAGTATCAAACTATGACATGCCCTGTGATTTCTACCTCTAATAGGTATACACACATTATACCTTATAACATACATAAACACAGCAGTTGATCAGAAACAATAGATTGAGAATGTGTTTGTGGAGAGCAGACAGACTCATTATGGGTTTTTTTCCGGTGAGAGATCTTGTAATCAGTGACGCTGTGTCTTTTGTGATCAGTTGTGAAGTGAATGACCACTTAAAGGATCTTGATTACAAGACAACAAGTTAGTTGAAAGTGTAGTGTAGTGTGTAAATGACAAGAAGAACCCTTTCCATTCTCTGTTCTGATCTTTTTATATACTGCTGGGCCACACTGTGGCCTCCTTACCCCCAAATATCAGAGCTGGAGCAGAAGAGGAGGGGAAGTTCTTCCTGAACCTGCTGTGTGTCAGACACTGTGTGTGTTTGTGTGTGTGTGTGTGTGTGTGTAACATGCTGTATCAAGCTGAGGAGACTGACTAATCAATCTGTCTCTAACGGATGATGCTGATGCTTGGATGACAGAAATGCTCCCTCCCTCTGTGAGATAGATATGTGTTTATATGGCGAAGCTTAATCAAGAAAAAAGCCAGCACCAATTGACAGCCGTTCAGCTGAAGCCAAGCAGCTGAATTACAAACAATTCCAGCGTAAAACAAGATTTCAACAGTGAAGCAATTAATCTATCCCCATGGAGAGGCTTTGACAGAGTGGTCTGGCTTACACCAGGAAGGAGCCGCCCTCACTGTGCAGTAAACTGTTCCATTAGAGAGAGAGACATGGACACAGAGAGACAGAGAGAGAGAGAGAGACTGCTTAATTCTCTCCACTGCTCAATCCTCTAGCTGGCACTAGATGGTATAAATTGGGAACACGAAAAGGGATTTGACTTCATCTCTGTTGCCTTATTTTTTCAGCTTCCCCCAAATACCGGTAAACATTTCTGTCTTAATTAGGTCTCAGTGCCAGTGCAACAAAGGCATGGAGGAATTAGCCTCCTTTGGGCTTCGGTGCATTCAATTAAAGTATCCGATGAATTATTTAGGTCATAATTAAAAAAAAGGACTGAAGTACCGGAAGCACCGGTAGTCTCCACATTTCCATAAAGATCTGTCTCTTCTGCAACATATCAGAGTGTAGAGAAACCACCACAACAACTTCAAACACTCTCTCTGCAGAAATACATAAGTTCTAGTTATATGAACGAATATGTTGGAAGAATGTTGATGCCCAAATTCTAAAAAAGTATCTTTAAAAAAAGTGACATGGGCACCAGGTGGTCTAGCAGTCTAAGCACTGCCACTATGATCAGAAGATCGCCCTTTCGAATCCCAGTCATGCAGCTTGCCATCAGCTGCCAGAGCCCTGAGAGAGCACAATTGATGTCGATCAGCACGAAGCATCTGTGAGATGTATCGGAACCGAATCGCTGCGCTTTTCTTTGAGCGCATCAGAACCAGTTCAAAAAGAGGAGGTGGTTGACTTGACATGTGTCGGAGAAGGCGTGTGTTAGTCTTAGGGCTGAACGATTTTGGAAAATAATCTAATTGCAATTTTTTATCTATAAATTGCGATTGCGATTTAAAATGCGATTTTTTTGTCTTCTCAAGTATTTTTCAACAACAGAAGCAATAAATCAATCTGTTTAATAATAAACAATGTCAGATTTATTTAAAGCACAGATAACAATAAAGCAAAAAAATCTATGCTTTTCCTTTTCACCATTTTTTTTTTATATATAGAAAAATAAATACATAAATATCTTTTCCTTTTCACCATTTTTTTTTAATTAGGAAAAACAATAGATTGTTAACTTACTTTAACTTACTGCTCTCCAGCTAGTAACATCATGAAAAATTAAAGTGCAAAAAAACATAAAGAGAATCTGCTTTAACCAACTCGTTATTTTCTGTATTTGAAGATGCAGCACTGGTCGTTGGCATTTTAGCCTTGCAAATACCACACAAGGCTTTGTGGTGTTTTTTTAAATGCTGAAAAAGGTTTGTAGTGTTACCTCGCATCGTAGCAACAGTAGCAAGGCACGTTTAGCACAGTACCTGACGTTGAGCAGCATCTTCTTTTTTAAAGCCAAAGTAATTCTACACAACTGATGTGTTCCTTCGAGCCTGAAGCCATTGTGCAACAAGGGCGTGTTCACACCTGTAGTTCGTTTCTAATGAGTTTGTTTACTTGGAGCGTTTTCTCGCTCTGTTCGGTCTGGTTTCCCACAGGCATAAATGTAAACGCACCAAAATGCGCATCAATAAACCATGCGAGCAGCCTGTGTCCTCTGATTGGTCAGAGCTGTCTGACACGGGAGTACATTAAATATAAATATACGAAAAAAGTAAATACAGCGAGAAAATTTGTGTTCCAGCGCAAATATCTGTGCTTTAACACTGAACGCTGAAACGCTGCACTTTCAAACACAGTGTTTCTGCGTGCAGCGCAGATTTATACATAATAAACAGAGTCACGCGGCTGTGAGCAGTGAATGCAGCGCAGATTTATACATAATAAACAGAGCAGTGAATGCAGCGCGTGCCTGGACACAGTGTTTGTTCACAGCTGTGGTAATTAGCGTTATCTGGCTAATATATCAGTTTAAACTGTGCTTGCTTTATCAGCAGTTTAGCTCAAATAAATGGCTTATATTTAATAGGTGGATCCGATCGAGACCGGATCACGTTCTCACCACAAGCGAACCGCTCCAGAGTTCGTTTGGTACCTAGAGGAGGTGGTCTCGGTCCGTTCTTTTGATCCGCACCCGAGTGCGATTACTGTTTTTACACCTGCTCAATCGAACCGCACTAAAGTTACAAACGGACCAGAGTTCGTTTTAACCGGACCAAATAGTGCTGGTGTGAAAACGCCCTAAAGTGCGCTGTGTTGGCTTCACTTCTCCACCTCCCTGCCTTCTGCTCGGGTATGCTCCGCTCGTCCTCGGCTTGGCTCGCTCCCAAGTCACGTGACCAGTCAAATCGCAGCCAGTGCGGTTAGAGAATCGCGTTTTAAAATATCGCGAGATTATCGCAAATGCAATTAATCGTTCAGCCCTAGTTAGTCTCCACTTCTTTGTGTTGTGACATCACTAGTGATGTGGGATAAACTATTGGCTGGGACAATTGGCCTAGCAACAATGGGAAAAATTGGAAATAAAATTATAAAAAAGAAAACATGACATACACTCTAGGTTTGGACGGTATTTTGGTAAGTGTTTACCCTGGTAATAAAACTTTTAAGTGTATCTTCATATAAGGACTGTATGTCATAAATGTGACGTGCCTGACATGCCAAATTTCTAAAGGTCTCTCATTTGAGCCACATTTAGCCGGAAGAGGGTCTGTGATGTGGTGTTAACAACTAGTCTGTTATCTAACATTTAGATAACTACTGGAGAGACTTTTAGAAATTAGTTTTTATAATCAGTACTCAGGTTACTTAGTCAGAAACAGCTGTACTGAGCTTAGCAAGTGACCCGCTATTTTTTGCATTCTGTCCATCCAGTTGCTCTATCATTCACGTCTAAGCGTTTATAGGTGGAGTTTCAGACCAACAGAATTGAGTGTGTTCTGTGGTGAACAGAATGATAGCTATCATGCTAGCTAAGTAAAGTCTTTTGATTAGCTGTTCTAAACTTGAATTCTAACAGTTTAACATATAATTTTACTGTATGTAAAGTTAATTAACGTAATTTTGGGAGTTTGATCCACGCCCTTACTCCTCCCACTCTCCTCCCTATATATATGTTGAACAACCTCGCACCCACCTCCTCCCCATCTTCTTTCTTCATTTATTTTCTCCCTTTCTTTTCCTGTTTCAGCTTCACGCTTTTCCAGCGAAGCTGCCCCAAACTCCTGCCCCACCAACTGAGTCCCCCCCCCCTCTCTTTTCCTTCTCTTTCAGGGTGTGGGGAAATACTAGCAAAGACTAACTTAAACATGTGCAGAATTCAATATTTTTTTTTGTTTAAAAATGGACCAGAATTTGATGAGATTGTAGCCAAGTAAACACATGACTTGCGCAGTTTACACACTAATGTTTTGACTTAGTTGATGATATTTTAGAGCACATGAACAGGGCATCATCTTGTATGGCACTTAAATAAGGAAAACATTCCAGCCTGATACCATTATTAAATAAAAACTCTAATATAATCAAGACCACAGTGCTCGATCAGAGAAATCACTTCAGAAATGATCTTAAACCTGCACATAAAAAATTAAAAATGCAAATCTGACTTAGTGTAATGGTAGGGGTATAAGAAAATATGAATATACAGAAGTAACACAATATTTCGTTTGCAGTACTTCAAATACAGTATTGACTTTTAATTATTAATTAAAATCATAAGATGACAGTGTGCTTTTATACTATGTAAGTTTTCTTAGAATTTGATTTAAACAGTCATAATATATGCCTTGTTTACAATATTGCAATATATATTATGATATATGTAATTGTAACCCCTGTCTCGTGATGTGTATTGTATTGCCAAGTTGATGCCAATACACAACTCTAATTTACGTAGGGCTGCACAAGATAGCATTGATATTGTAATGTACACACGTGCAATAGTCACATCTCGGAATGTGCAATGTTTCTGTAAAGTAAATATGACATTTTTGTAACTTTTTGAGTACATATTATATCTTCCTAATATCTAATACCTTTATTTTCATATATTGCATTATGAAAATCAGGACATGTTGGATCAATGACTGGCGAATATCCCTCGCTGTCTGTGTTTGTTGTTATCTGTTGAATTGTGAGGGTGTTAAAATCAACTTCATCCTGGCGCAAGAAAAATAACGAAGATGAAAGGATGTTTGGCTTTTCTTCAGGCGTGAATGAGACACTATAGGGCACAACTATTTCTCAGAGCCTGCAAGATTGGGAGCTCGCCACACACCAAGAGCCCTGAAGATTGAACTAGCCATCATGAGATGCCAAAGGGCACCACACACACTCATTACTGAACACATATAAAACGCTCACGGACAGAGCGGCTTCGAGCATCCTCAATCTGTCCTCATCTAAGCAGAAAACCCTGGAGACATATTTCAGAGAGGAAGTGAGAAGCTGAGGGAGAAAACTGGGAGACAGAGAGAGTGAAACAAAAAGAAGGGAAGGACAGGAAGGACTAGAGTAGGGGTGTGACAAAAATATTGTTACAGTGATAGATGATATTGTTTTTATTTGCAGTACTTTACTGATACATGGTGGCAAATATCAGTATTTGACATGTTTTGCACGGATGTAATTTGTTTTTAAAATATATGTTTTCTGTAAGCTTATGTTACATGGTTTTAAAATTGTTTTAGTCTAGCCTAGTTCTAAGCATGTTCTGCCTACACATTTTAACAGCAGCATGACTGTTCTAATTTTTGGCAGTTTATGGCACATCATTTTACAACTTTGGAATAATGGAAAAGTTGCAGTCATGTTGTTAAAGAGACACAAGCAATCTAAGCTATGAAGTTGCTGTACATTTTTAATATTGGATGTCAAATTCTGTGAAACTTTTACCAATAAATACATAATTTCAGTTTTTTGCTTAATTAGGAGTTAATAAGTATGTTTATTTATATAGTTTATTCTCTTCAAGAACACAAATGCCGTGAAGAATTGTCTCTACGACACTAGAGAATCATGGGACTCTATTTTAGCTATGTATAGGCAAGCTATCAAGCGTGCATTGTGCAGCTTGATTTAGGGCCTCAGTGTATCTTTGCTATCGCAACGACAGGAAAAGTATGCCTTGTGTAGATCGAATTGCACAAAAGCATGTATAATTCTCTTAATTAATAATGGGTGTGTTTTGGCCGTAACATAAAATAAACCAACCTGCATAAGCAGGTTATTTTTGTTTTCTGTTAATTGTTTATGAAAAAGTTAGATTTCTGCACTGCTTTGTGTGATTTACATTGTGCATGTGCAGGACACCTACATTGCCAAGATAGCAATGAACATCTGACTGTTGTCTAGGTTGTATTCAGTCAGTGGTGAACCTGTGTTTTCCATTGCCACGATAGCAACACACCAGAACATATTGACAAGCATGGTTGATATTTAAACAATGCAGGTGCAAGGCCTGAAAATAGATTGGTGGGTCTAATATAGCAATGAGCATCACAATGTGCCTTTTGCAGGGTGTAAAATAGAGCCCATAGTATAAAGATATCACATAATGATATACTGTGATTTTGTATTGTAAGATGCCCTGTGATTTCCACCCCTTAATGAGAGAGTAGAAAGTATACATCTTAATCCAGATGTACCTGTTAACTGGATGAACTTCTCAGAATAAGCTGAGATACTTCACAATATCTGTGAAATACAGCTGAGACCCAGAGGACGTTCGCTTTGTCCCTGGAACAGATGTCCCCCCGTCTGCTTCTAAAAGCTGAAGATAACTCTCTGCCTGCTTGCATATTCAGATAACATATGGGGATGTCGTTTCCAAACCCAGCCCCTGCTATTTTTGTGGGCTGTCTTGTTTTCTCTGTTCTGAGCATACAGCAAGACATTAAACAACGACAGAATAGAAGAAAGAAAAAGAAGGGCAAGAAATAAAGAGAGGTCAATTGTGTCCGACTGGCTTTGTCTCCACTCAGAATGCTTCTCTTGGACTGTTCCCCAGGACTTCACCCAGGCCGCTTGCTGGTGCTGAGGCCAGCTCTTTAATCTGCTCACTGCTGCTAGCCTAGATGTGCCTTAACTAGTGTCTGCATCACAGCAGACACACCCACCCAAGCCATGATGGAGGTCTCCTTACAGCTAATATCACTGTTAGAACAAACCTTGTATCTTCAACAGCAACTTCACTAGGGTTTCCCTTCAGTTTATTCCCTCCAAGTTATTTTTGAGCACCTTCTTTGGCCCATTTATAAATTAATATAAAAAAAATGTAAAAGAACTGTAAGATTCATATGATATGAACAATGGTTTCATTCCATTTCCATTCTATACAAATGTAGTCAGGCGGCACGGTGGCGCAGTGAGTAGTTGGGTTTGATTCCCGGCTGGGGCAACCCGGGTCTGTCTGTGTGGATTTTGCACGTTCTCCCCGTGTCTGCGTGGGTTTCCTCCGGGTTCTCCGGTTTCCTCCCACAGTCCAAAGACGGCACGTTCAGACTAATTGGAACTTGATTGAAATTGCCCCTTAGGTGTGAGTGTATGAGTGAATGTGTCTGTTTGTCTGTCTGTGTCTGTCTGCCCTGCGATAGATTGGCGGCCTGTCCAGGGTGTATCCTGCCTTCCGCCCGATGCCTGCTGGGATAGGCTCCAGCCACCCACCCCAATACTCCAGACACACCCCATTACCCACCCCATTACTCCAGACACAAACTCAATCTACTACAACTCAGTTTAATGCTAAAGCTGCTATGAAAGAATCAGCACTCAGCAGTGATAATTAAAAGAAACCATAAAATAAATGTGATAAGAGTGCTGACCAAGCACATCTAACTACATTAATATTAGATGGCTGACTAAAAGCTAATTAGAAAACAATTTCCAGTTTACGACATTTAACATTAAACTTACTGAGAAAAACTGTAAATCTTTTTATAAAGAGGATCTGTTAATATAAGCAACTGTACAGTAACACTCAATGTAATGCAAAATGTGCATCACAGCTAAGGCTGTCAATCAAATCATAGGTATAACCTCACCTTATAGCATATGAAGGTTATAAAAACATATTTTTGGGAGGAATGAGCCAATGTTAACAGAGGAAAAAATAGCTGTTGGAATTAGATACTGAAGATGGAAAGAGAGTTTAGAGGAGACAATGCAATAGATAATGAGCTGTTATTGAAACACACTGCAAATGAACCCAACCCCAAAAGGTTTGCAGATCCAGACCAAGCTGACCAAGTGTATTTAGGGGTATGAAGCACAGCACATCTCACTGTACGATGTTATCATGATTAGTTGCCCATGATATTGATATCACAATACTTAGATTTTTTGATATTTAATATATTACAAGACAATTCTCTACAAGGATAAAATACTTCTAAATAAGTAAATACCAGCAATTATAAATTCATTGGAGCCAGTTTCACAGAATTTAACAACTGATATACTTTACTGCAGCTTTACCCAATTTGTTTGATTTGCTCCTCCATGTGGAGTAATTAATCAGTAACTAATCGAATTGGGAGGGGGTGGGGTCTTGTGGAGTTTAGAGCGTCCATGTTTTTAAAAAGTAGACATTTGATGCCATGTATCCATTATATATTGCAAATGAAATTATGAAAATTATACAATAACAATATTGTTGCAATAAATCTTCAAACAAGCAATAACAATATTTTGTCCACCCCTAGTGTTAAAGCACCCTAAAATAAAGCATCAATCTAGCTCAAATTCAGAAATCTGTTTTCAAGGTATTCATATTAAAACAACACTTTGTCTATGAATAAGTCATCAGGAGTTACACACAGCTCAGCTCAAGCCAAATATGACTAAACTATTTAAATGTAGTTGTTTATAAAAGCCAGTGTGTAACACTGAATGTGCTCTGCACATTTAGGTAGTTTTGATCTTCCATCACACCTTATCCAACTAATCACCACATTAATTATGCATAATTAATTTGAAATGAGGATACTATTGCAGGGAAAACATAAAATGAACATACCCAGGGGTAAAAACTCCTGCTTAAGGTTAATAGACCCAGCACATAAAGATCAAAAGAATCCTTTGTAGCATACTTTTACTGAATTAAACAGAGGCAGATTGTTCCTGGCCTGCAGCAGACAGATTTACAAAGCCTGGCCTCACTGTGTGTTAACCTTAATATGTGTACTGTTAACAAATAACAAAATTATACATTTTATTTCAGGGTTTCTTGAGTTATGCTATAATAAACAGTCCAAATATGTATTGGAATGCTAGTTGTAATAGGAGCTATGCTGCATAGAGTGATCATAAGTTAAATCTTGCCGCTGTACAGTGAAGCGTAACGCACGATAATGTGAACGCAGCTTTAATCTGGGATACATATCAATCAATAAACCCTGGCAGAGAGTTTGGTTCCGTGATGCAGGGGTTTTATAACCTCCTGTGGGCCCACCAACTCTATTGCTCCCAAGTGGGGAAAAGAGGGGAAAGAGAGGAGAAAAGCAATGAGACAGAAATACTTTAAAGTGTTTACTCAATCATAAAGCCCTAAAGGCATTTTAAGCACTCAGAAAGCATTAAGAAAAAGGGGGTTCTCCCCAGTAACGCCCCAGGGAGGCTGCAAATTTGCTATATAAAGATATACAAGCAGTGAAAGTTTTAGGACACTTTTCGGGAGATATTTACTGGGGTTGTGTGCGCTTTTATAAGAACAAGGCAGCTATCAGAGGGATATTGCTATCTCAAGGTCTAGGACTCTCCGTTTTATCTTTATTTCAGCATTCAGCTATAGAACTTTATAGGTTTAACTTTAAACTTATGTTATGTTAACTTTAAACTTTAATATGTTAAACCAAATTAAGCCTATTTATACTACATACAAATACAAGCTGTATTTTGACAGTGACAGTCCGCAAGTTTTTGGTGAAAAGTTGTAACTGCTCTGAGCATGTTACAAAAATATTTTTAAAGTCTGTACTGTGTTGCAGTTGCAAACGAATCACCCTGGTTTTGGAATGAATATATTTGGCTTTACTGTAATCGTAGCAAATGCACATTGATGACATTTACAGTGGTGTAAAAAAGTGTTTGCTTCCTTAATGATCTATAAGTTTGTCACTCTTAAATTAAGAAAATATATTTTTAAATTTAACTATTAGTCAAAGACTACAGAAGTAAACACAAAATGCAGGGTTGAAATTAAGGTTTTTATAAGTAAAGGAAAATAAAAATCCAAACCTACATAGCCTTGTGTGATAAACCCCCAATTAAAATATAACTTAATTGTGGTTTATCTGAGTTCAAAGCCAAGTAGACCAAAGGATACTCAAAAGCTAGACATTGTGCCCATATCCAAAGAAATTCAGGAACAAATGAGAAAGAAAGTAATTGAGATCTATCTAAAGTTTTGGGACTCCAGAGAACCACGGTGAGAGGCATTATCCACAAATTGTGAAAGAGTTGAACATGATGAATCTTCCCAGGACTGGCCGGCTGACCAAAATTACCCAAAGAGCACAGTGACAACTCATACAAGAGGTCACAAAAGACAACAACATCAAAGAACTGCAAGCCCTACTTGCCTCAGTTAAGGTCTGTGTTCATGACTCCAGCATAAGGAAGAGACTGGGAGACAAATGAACACATGACAAAATGCCAAGATGGAAACCACTGCTGAGAAAAAAAAAATTAGGCTCATCTCAGTTTTCCAGAAAACATCTTGATGATTCCCAAGACTTTTGGAAAAATACTCTGTGGCCTAAAGACAAAATCTGAACTTGTACCTATTACATCTGACATACAGTAAATGTAACATTGCATTTCAGAAAAAGAACATTATACCTACAGTAAAACATGGTGGTGGTAGTGTGATGGCCTGGGGCTTTTTCGCTGCTTCAGGATATGGCAGACTTGCTGTGATAAATGGAATCATAAATTTTGCTGTCTACCAAAAAGACCTGAAGAAGAATGTTTGGTTATCTGTTTGCGACCTCAAATAGAAAAACGCACTTCAAATAGAAAAACGCGCTGCAAATACAACCACAACACAACGGAAGTGAGTCACAACACGGAAAACGGAATTTTCCCGGGGGACCTTAAAAGATGCTGTACCAGCTAAGCTGCATCTTCAGTAACGTCTCGGACTTCACTATGTGTACAAAGGACAATAAGTGGCAAACAAGGCGTTTTGTGAAGCAGAACTTTTAATAATATTCATACAACCGTGGTAATCACAGGTAATAAACATAACTTACTTTTCAGAAGCTTGTTTGCCACTTATTGTCCTTTGTATACAGCTGGTACAGCATCTTTTAAGGTCCCCCGGGAAAATTCCGTTGTGTTGTGACTCACTTCCGTTGTGTTGTGGTTGTATTTGCAGCGCGTTTTTCTTTTTGCAGCGCGTTTTTCTATTTGCTGCGCCTGTGTTGTAATTTTGATGGATGTGTTTTGTGCTTTTGCAGCGCTTTTCAATTTGCACTGAGTTGGGCTTTCTCGGCCACCGTATGTTTGTGTTGTAGGCAGCAAGAGCATGTTGGAACAGCAGTGCAGGAACACTGTGATGGAGTTAAAGTTCCATGCAAACACAACTTTGCACTAAGTTTCTATATAACTCTGTGAGAATTAATTCAGCACTTGATATTTTGATGTATTTTACTGTGATTTCTTTATAAGTTGTGGTGTTTCTCAATACCAAAAAATGAAAAATAAACGTATGTTCTTGTTACGACACTCTTGACAAGTTACCTTGCAAGAACAAACTCACAAGCACACATAAACAAAGGCCCTATTGAGATGTTGTGTGCTTGTTATAATTATCCACTGCTAACAACATTAGCTAAGAATACTCACAGAATAACATCATAATCAATCAATCAACCTTTATATAACTCGCAATATATGTAGGATGATCCTCATTTACAATGCATTTGTATTCATTTTCTATGTAACTTTGTGTATGACTGAGGGTTTCTAAGATATATCTTAGCAATAAATTGATCAGACACCAAAAACATAAGAAAGGTAAAAATAAAATAAGGATGTATGATGTTCAAAAATTGAGGGATACCCTAAACTCTAAAAAACGAAAATAGTTTATTAATACAATATATAACAAAAACACTGTGCCATACATGAAATAACATAGAAAAAGAATGCGTGTCATTTTTGACCCATGTTGTGCATTAGAGGGGGTGTGCATATGTTGTGCATCAAAGTTAAGAAATGGCCAAGCTCTTCAGTAAATGGAAAATTCACACTATGGTAAGGGAAGCTTTTTCAGTACCCTGGACAGCTCCTGTGCGCTCTGTAATGTAATGTATAAGCACAAAATCACACACTGTTTAACACTGATTAATTAATGAGTGCCTGCAGTGTTCGACATCATCATAAGTGTAAACACTCATTTGAAAGTGCAAAACACTGAACTAGAAAGTAATAAGCTTCATATTCTCGCTGGAGTGATTCTAACCACAGTAAAAATAAAAGCATGAGACAACAACAGTACTTATCGAACAGTACTTATCAAACACGTAAACACAAATAAGACACCCGGTCTGCCAGCTGGTCAATGAAATCGGCAGCTTTATGGACTTCTTATGCTGCTTCACAAAAGTGAATTTACTGATTTGTTCAGGGACAGCCGCTCTCCCTGCCATAGATAAATGATTACGGGTAGAGACATGGTGGAACAGCCTAAAGCCAAGCTAAACATCAATGAAATAATGATGACTCAAGTTAAAGTAGCTTCTAAATACAGTGTGAGGTGGTCTAAAAACTCTTTAAGTAGAATATTTCTTACAAAACTAAAGCAAATCCTCTGAATGCATAGTCATATCAGAATATTATGGCCACCTCCTATTTTCTACACAACTCAACGCTGATTGGACTATGATATTCAGAGGAAAGCCCAGAAAAGTTGTATACAGTTTAGAACATAGGCTCTTCAAAGGGGACATTTTACGCAAAACTCAACATTTTGGTCTGCTGGTTGAGAACCTCAGATTAGGCAGGATTAGGCAGCAGACTTCGTCTGAAGGGGGAATCTTTGGCAAGTCATGGTGTGTCCATGGCAAAGCAGGTGAGGGAGATGTAAGTATTTTCAAATTATGAGTTCTGTGTTTCTGTCGCAGTTAAGTGGAACAAACTAGCTTGTTTGTTTTTTTGCCAGTTACCAAGAGCTTTGCCTAAAGTGTGGTAAATGTTCAGCATATAAGGGGTGTTGCCAGCATCATTTTATTTGCATAAAAGTGACAGAGCCCTTAAATGGCTCATTCTGAAAGGGACTGAAACTGGCATGAGTAGAGCTGGTGAGATCTCTTCATGTGAGAGGGATTTTGTGCAAATAACTAAATTAACATGTTTTGTATAGGACATAGATCTATCCTAACTTAGAATAGGTATATTATTCCCTCTTTAATACTGGTTGAAGGTGCTAGAAAGAATTCCTCTGTGGCCCTTGGTGGTGTGTCACTCGATCGCCCATGCTTGATACACAATTGCAGACATCATCCAAACCTCTGACACTGACAGGGCCCATCCTTAAAATATGTAGGAGCTTCACAAGCAGGTTGGAATTGCAGTAATACATCTGTTGCAGGAAGGTCTCCTGTGTGTTTATTAGTCTGGGTTCTTGAAGAACCAAAATCCTTCATAAGCAGTCAGGGTATGTGACTCTGGGTTAAAACAACCCACAGGGCTTAGTGACCTCAAAACAACACAATGCCTCTAAACACAAACATATTCACAATTTTAATATGCTGCATATGTCCATTAATATGCATATAAACTTTTAATTAATGAATTCAGCTACTTTAGATGCTTTCGTTGCTGACACAGGTATTCAGTTGTGCACACACACAAACACACACACACACACTCAGTCTATGTGATCTGCATAGAAAAGCACTGCAAATAGAATGGATGGAATGCTCTGGACCAGCCACATACATAAGAGCCTAAGGTCAACATATGGTCAAAATTAACCACTAGAGGGGTATAACGTAGGGGTAAAAATTAAGGGGCATATCACAATGAAATATTATTATGGTATGTTGCCCACAATAACAATGATATCACAATACTGCAATTCTGTGATACTCAATATATCACCAGGCATTACCCTACGATACATCATGGCTTCAGAAATATTTCTGAAAAACTCCTAATACTCCTAAATAAGCAAATACCTTAAAAAATTAAGGACTCACTTACAGTGTATCGCAAACTAAAATGATATGACATATCGTGATATCTGTATTTTTTCTCAGTCCAGTGTTGAGCTGTGGTTCAGTGGAATTCAGTGGGGCCCCTTAATTCAGCTATATTTATTTCCATTAGAATTAACGGATGTGTAGTTTGTGATCCAACTATTCATTCAGAATCAGTACTAGTCTTTCCAAGTGCTTTTGTAGCCAGATTTAATCATACTGCCACAGCAATGACCCTAGACGTCATAAAAGAACCTGTTTTGTACCTTGTTTGTAAGAGTTTCCCCCATACCATGCAAATCCAAAGACTTACAGCTTGGTTACAGCAGGTTTTTTATGTGACACACATAATTGTAAAATGACCTTATTTATCCTTATGATCTTAACATAATTACAGTGTGTATTCTCAGTGTCACTTCATGCACCATACCATGAGTGCCATACTGTGACCATCATATTGTGACCGTCGTACCATGACAGTCATACAGGGACTGCCTGAAATGAATACAAGAACTGTTTTTTAACAACAACACATAAAACCACATGGATAAGGAATGAAGTAAGTAACCATTTACAGAAGTGGCATAATACTTTCTTTGCTCTGAGGCATCTGGGATGTACAATCACACAGTCTAAAACATGTATTGAGGTTAGACCAAGCAGAATTCCAAAAGCAAGGGTCTGTCATGATGTATGGTTGTGTCAATACACCTCTGTGATAGCAGCACTAATGCAGAAAATTATATTGAAATCTTAGAGCAAGATGACATCTTTTCCATAGACATCCACACATTTTTCAACAACACAATGCAAAACCGCATGCTGCACACTTTAGGAAGGGAAACACATTACAAAATGGTATATGCTTTACCATCAGAACTTTGAATGTGATTCAGGCCTGAAATGCAGAAACTGTATATACTGTATATAAATATACACTATATATTAGGGCTGCAATGATTCGTCCACATAATCAACAAAGTGGATCTGTGACTCCAACCGGAAGCAAACACAACAGTTTACGTATTTATTCACTAAATATCTGAACTTTCCACACTTACAAATCTTCTGCTCATTTAAAGGGCATTTAAATAGCACATCTTTCATTTTGAAGAGATTGAGGGTATGGCAGAGATAACTGCTGACTAAATGAAAAATAATCAGCAGATTACTCGACTATCAAAATAATTAGAATTTGCAGCCCTTATGTATATAAAAAAATTAAATGAAATTGAGCGGACAAAACATGAAACATCTATGGGTTCATACTCTCTACACATGTTTTATTTTTGTCCTAATAATTAACACAAAAACATCTAGCTCCACTCGAAACTAGGGCTGAAACTAATTACTAATTATTTTGGTAGATTATTTTATTGGTTAGCTAAATAGTCAATTAGTCAACTGTTTAAATGCAATGAAGATGTTTAAATGTGAAAAGATGAAAAGGTGTTAAAGAGAGGTTTTGGGTACCTTAAATAATTCTAGAAAAAGAAGGGACTTTCATGCTACATTTAAGGGAGTACTTAAGAGAAATGTGATATTAAAAATACCATAAGTCTGTCATTTGATAACACTTAAGGCATTTTAGTGGGATAAGGGCAACCTTAAGGGGGTAATTTACTTAAGGTGTTTTATGCAAGTTGAGTGTACTGATAATTAGTGAGTAAATATATTACTTGCTGTGTCTGTGCACTTTGGGAAACCCACTGCTGGTACAAATGAAGAATTAGTCCATACTAAATGCTGTTTAAATGGCCAGAACACGTTTAAATGTGAACTGTTCTGATATGTAGTGACTTAATGTTGTGTTTGGGCACTTTTGGTGACAAAGACCAGCCTGAGTGTGCACTGTACTTGTGAGCCATTGTGTTTCTGTCTCCAGCACTGTGTTTGATGTGACAATGTAACAAATGAACCATTATTCTACACACTGTCGATTATATCGACTTATTGTTACAGCTAAAATAAGTTTACCTTTAGTTTTTAAAATAAGTTTACCTTTACTGCCTCCGCGTGCGTGACCGCGTCAAACACTTTATCGTTGACCTTCAGGATCTGGTCACCGACCCTCAGCCCCTCCTTCTCAGCCAGCGAGCCGGGCTCCACCAGGGACACGTAGATGCCCACCCCGTGCTCGGAGCCCCCGCGAATGCTGAAGCCCAAGCCTTCCTGGCTCTTGTGGCGCTTTAGGGTCACGCGCCTGACCTCACCAGGGGTGTCCGGCACAAAGTGCGCCCCCAGCAGCGGCACGAGCGCCGTTGAGCTGCCTCCGTCGCCGGTGGTGGTGGTCGCGGTGGTGGTGATGCTGTTGCTGCTCCGTGCGTCGTCCTCAATGGGAGCTCGCGCCGGCGTCTCCGGGCTCCCGTTGCTCGCGAGCGGCTCGGGCTTGATGTAGAGCCCCTCGCTCGTGTACTGGTCGAAGAGCAGCTGGTCGGAACGCGGGATAACCAGGCGCAGCATGGGCAACAGCTGCCGTTTACTCGGCACGTTCAGGATCACGCGCAGCGTCTGCACGAGGTCGTAGACGTTGCGCCGCGCGTGGTACGCGTTTAGGCAGTGCACGAACTGCTCGCGCTCCGGGTCGCTCAGCAGCACGTTGAGCGCGCGGTGCAGGCGCCGCACGTTTGCCGAGAGGGAGCGCGAGCCGCCGGTGGACGACGCGGCCGACGAGGAGCCGAGCGACACGCGCTCCAGCTCGAGCTCCAGATCCGCGCTCATCGTCCCGCGGATGCGCGCGAGGCACCGGCACTCGTGCCGCTGCTTCTGACGCCGACGGTGCCGCTCCTCATACCGGCGATGCGCTCGCGTGCACGGCGGGGGCGCGCATGGGGGCGATTAGTTTGTTACGAAAGAAGTGGCAAAGAAGAAGAAGTTTCGAGACGAAAAACATCCCCAACTTTATCACGAGATAATAAATGTAATGCTTGTATGCGTTTAATTTCTAATAATTAGTATTAATCATTTATGTATTCTTATTTAATTTAAGCTTATTTCTTATTTATTCGTAGTATTAAATATTTAGAAAGAAAGAAAACTAGAACCGTGTTATTTTAGTTAAAAAAAGATTTAAAAAAGCTCCAAACAACAAAACCATCAAAATTAATATCGCTTACCAGTGTGGCTATTAAGTTAGTTTTTAGCTATTTTTATTTTATCCAGTTTAATCGTCCAACACGTGAAAAAGGTTGAGTCCACAAACTTAATCTACAGAGTATAATCGAATAATGATCTAACAATTTCGCTACAAAATGCTGCTTAATATCCACAAGCCAGTAATGTTAATGTTTATAGTTTGTTACCTCTACTATGTTCCTAAAATCCACCTCACTTTATCATAACATCGATAATAGCTATCTAGCAAATGTGCTGTTATTTCTCAGTTCTGTTAAATATATAGGTTAGCTAAAATGTCGTTTTGTTTATAAAGCAGCAGGTTAAAGTTCTGAACTCTCCAATAAACCGGAACTCCAGCACCAGTATCTATCGCCGTTCGGTGTAACGTTAGCTTTAGCGAGCCCGTTTCACCGGTTTAAGCCTCCCCGGTTCCCCGCGGCCCGCGAGGCTCTCAAAAAGTTGCTTTTCGGCTGAACCGCGTCCACAGAGTCCGGCGAAAGACAACAAATTTCTTCCAAAAACCAGCAAAAATTATCCACAGGTCTCGGTAATCCTCCGTGTTCGCCGGTTCTGCGTGTTTCTCCTGTCTACAGACTTGCACGCGTTCGCTCGGAGCTCCGCCGCCGTTGCTTGGCGACCAGCGACAGAGCGGACCCGAGCACAAGCCGCTCGAGCGCCGCTACTGCCGGAAATGACGCAGCTAAGAGGGCGCGCAGGCGTTGCTTAGTAACCAACAACACAGGCGGCCGTTCTGTTGATTTTATAAACAAAAATAAACTGAATTTCTCCCAAGTTTAGACTTACTATTATGGAAGCCAATTCACACCACTTAAATAACAATAAAATAACAAACTAACACACACCTTTTCCTTCTTATTAGGTAAATGTATACCTTATTATTTTGAGATGCTAAATCTTAATTTTTTATGTAAGCCCATTCCCACCACCTACAATTAAATTAGTTTCAGATATGTCAGCAAAAACATCTTCAAATACCACTCAGTATCTCAAAATAATGACATTACGTCTCAAAATAATAAACTCAGTGTCCCAAAACAATGGCTTAATATCTCAAAATAGCAAGCTAATATCTCTGAATAACAAATTAGTGTCTCAAAATAATATCTCAAAATAGCAACTTAATATCTCAAATTAATAATATCTCTGAATAACAACTTAGTGTCTCAAAATAACAACTTAGTGTCTCAAAATAACATCTTAATGTCTTAAAATAATGAATTAATATATCAAAATAAAAACTAAGTGTCTTAAAATAATGACTTAATATGTAAAAATAACAACTTTATGTCTTAGAATAATGACACAATATTTTAAAATAACGACTTAATGTTTCAAAAAACAACTTAGTGCCTCAAAATAATTAACTTAATATCTCAAAACAACAAAAAAATAAAAAACGGTCAGATTTATTTAATGGTTTTCGGTCGTACCATATTTAATACAGTAAGTAAACACAGTCTGAAGTATCTACTGCTGTGGACACTGATAATAAAGTAGCTAGATGTAGAACCCCCACAGTTCAGCATGCTTATGATAGGACACCCCACAGCTATAGCTAGGTTAGCTAGTTAGCTAACACATCCACCCAATTGGCTTTTAAAGAAGAGGAGCTGTGTCTGTAGTAGAACGAGCTAAATGTAAAGCATCCAAATGTCTGCTTTTACTATTCTGTGGAGGAAAGTTCTGTTAGAAAGCTCAAGTGAAGCAGAAGCACAGGTGCTGTGAGCCTGTCATAGATGATGCTAGTTTAAGAGCTGATCTATAAGTGCAGGAGTACGGGTGCCTGTAGCGGGTAAACCTGACAAGTCGCCCCCGATACGTCGCTTCACCCTAGCTTTAGAAGTAATTGGTTTCTCTTGATTAGGATTATCTTTCTTAGTTTTCCCTCCACTAAATGGTAAGAGCAGATGGATAGCAGTTTGTGTGGGTCTTTTAAAATGTAACTCCTTCAACCACAGATGCAGCTTTTCTTCTGTGAAAGGTGGTGGATGTAAGGTTAATGAAATTTACCTTTTTTCTAATTACTGTGACTTCTCTAACTATCTGAGTATATGTTTACTATTACTGTATTGCCCTGGCCCCCTCTTTCTCATTATGCAAAATAAGGTGCATACTGAGAAAAAACATTCCTGGATTCCTGCTAGAAATGGGCTTTCATAGATTAAAACACCTGGTAATGTTTTTATATTTAGATTTTTTGTATAATACAGGAAGGGGCTGAAACGTGAAAAAAGCTTAATGTGACAATGTACTAAAACGTGATAGGAACACCATCTTCACTTATTTATTACACATCATAAGTACTCTATAATGCCTAAAAGATAAACCTGTACTCCAAAAGGAAAGTAAGAAATTTTGTATTAAACTTTTTCTTTTCAAATAGAGTCCAGACGGACAGCTAGCTAACAAAGCTAACAAAGTTTAACATTGCTTTTTTTATACAACAAAATGACACAATGGTTGAGTCCCAGATAAAAACAGATAGTCTAGAGTCATTATCAGAATACTAGAGCTGCATCCCAATTGGTTAAGTGTGTATGACTGTATAATAATATTATTAAGAATAAGTGATCTTTTTTATTTATTATTAATCCCGGGCCACTATCCATTAGCTCTTAATGTATTGTTGAAAGTATGACCAAGTTTTATCAAATAGTTTTGTACTGTTTTTTAAATTTGCCAGGTTATAATGATCTGTAAGCAGGTTAAGCCAGTGATTTATAGAAATTTGAGTTCTGTTTTTCCAGTTAAACACTTTTTTTTTTTTTTTTTTAGCAATGGTAAAAGATATCATTAAAAAGCATCTAATATGTTTGGGTGCTGTTAATGAGGTGGTATCATTAAGTAGTGCTATGATGGGACAAACAGGGATGACCAGACCCAGGATCTCAGATAACCTGCCCATGACCTTCGATCAGAAAACATAGATTTGCAAACAGATCCAAAAGGCATGAAAATAGTTATCTATTAATGCTGGGCAGTATGGGAATGTGTTACTGTGGCCAAATCACATTCATTGCAGTCTGTCAGTCATGTAATGGAATCTATGAAGGATTTTATATTGTATTAACTGCAGTTTGGAATTGACTGTCATTAAGAATATGTCACCACAGATGAGTTGCCAATTAAGATCACAAGCCTGTTTTATGTCTGCTGACTATTTTTTGATGGGAATGGATATTGTACTTTTTCTATTAACGTTGTGTATATTTGTGATATCAACTTACCTTGTTTTTAAAAAGCTGAAACATGATTAGGAAACTTTGAATAACAGATTGTTTTCTTTATATTGTCTTTGATCTTTATATACTGAAAAAACAGTGATCTGGTAATTTATATTTTTCCTTAAGCATGTCAAAGGTCATAAGCAGGTCATTAGTATATAACTGTCCGAGGCTGGTTACTCCTCTCTGTCTCCAAGCTGTGAATGAAAAAGGTTTGTTATTGATTTGAAACATAGGGTTATTCCACAATGGGGTGTGTTCTGAAGGGGAGAAGCTGTAATTAAGTATTTCATTGGTCTTCCACCAAGCAGTCAGAGTGGTATTTATTGTGTTGTATTGATAACAGCTTGTTGATTTTATAATTTTATCTATAAACGGAATATTTCCGTTTATATATATAAAGAATAAGGGATCTAATATATACAATAGATCTATTTATCTATCTCACCGCATTTATCAGACTAAAAAGTGCACTTAAAATCCTTTCATTTTCCCAAAAAGTGACAGTGCACCAAATATTCCATGGCACATCATGTATGAATTTTACCAGTCATGTATTAAGATGCAGTAAAGCCACTCCTCTAAAGTACAGCGTAATGAGGTCAAGTTTTCAGTAACGTTTCTCCAGCACTAAGCATCATTAGCATTAGCCGCTAACCACAGCGCTAGCTCTTTATCTGTTTTATCTGTTGATAATGCACTGGGTAACAGGAAAACTTAGGGTTTTTCAGTCTAGTGCTATCAGGCGGCATTTACGTCCCGTTAGCACAGTGGTTAACAGCTAATGTTAATGCTGCTGCACCCAGCCTTAGTGCTGGAGAAACTTCACTTAAAACTCATCGTTAGACAAAATATTGGAAATCTAAGCTTACTGTAAATAAACGGAAGCGCTTTGTACAGTTTTGTTTACTTAGGCGCTTCACCCAGCTTCCCCATTAGTAGGAAAACATGGCGCATTATAATCCGGTGCACTTTATGTATGAAATAGACCAGAAAATAGATGTTCACTGATAGTGCACCTTATAATTCAGTGCGCCTAATAGTCTGAAAAATATCCACCACCTTCCACAGAAGAGGAGCTGTGTCTATGTGATTATTGGGGTAAATTTATCATTTAATTCAACAAACTTTCAATCTGTCTGCTCTTACTGTCTTATAGAGGATAAACCTACAACAGAACACCCTAACCAGAGGAACAGGTTCTTGGTTCTAAAGCTCTGGTAAAGCGGATGTGAAGTGAGGTTTACAAGCTACACACACCCCTTATAGATTAGCTCTAAAGCTAAGTCTTCTCCTTCAGACTCACAGAACAGAGTTTCCCTCCTCAGAAAGCTAAGAGCAGACTTATGGATGTTTTGGTGAATGTGTGTTAAATGTAGCTTCTTTTACCACAGACACAGCTCCTCTTCTCTGGAAGGCAGTGGATATAAGTAAGCTAGCTAGTGAACTAGCTCCACACAGCAGTTTAAGATAAACTGTTCAGAAATTTTAACACAAATGCGAAAGTACTAAAAGTGATCGTGGCTGAGTAAGATCCGTAGCCCTTCATCAAATGTTCTTTGTCCCAAAAAATAAACATGTAGCCCATGCAAAATTGTGGAGTAATATTGTTAAATTTCGCATATTAAATGTGACCCTGCTTCATGTGGAAATATAATGTTAAAAAAAATCTATATATAATAATTGTAAAATTAAAGGCATTAGGTTGCTGAGTGGAAAACCTGTACTGATTTACAACCTGCTACTATACCATTGCTTGTGTTAATATCTGTATCAAACACAAATCCACTAAATTATACTTATATATTTACTGCCTGGCAAAAAAAAAGTCACCACCCAAAAAAAAAGTTCACACACTCTAATATTTTGTTGGACCATCTTTAGCTTTGATTGTGGTACATTATTCTTTGTGGCATTGTTTCGATAAGCTTCCTCAATATTAAAATATTTATTTCAAACCAGTGTTGCATTGATGATGGTAGAGTCTGACTGCTGAACAAAGCCTTCTTCAGCACATCCCAAAGATTCTCAATGAGGTTAAGATCTGGACTCTGTGATGAACTCTCTCAATCCATGTGTGAAAATGATGATCTCATGCTCCCTGAATCACTCTTTCACAATTCCAGCACCATGAATCCTGACATTGTCATTAATATACCCGTGCATCAGGGAAGAAAAGATCCATTGATGGAATAACCTGGTCTATATTCAGTATAGGTAGTCAGCTGACCTCATTCTTTCAGCACATATTGTTGCTAAACCTAGACCTGACCAACTACTGCAACTCCAGATCATTTGCTTAGTGACAGGTGGCTAATACATCAGCTAACAGACGCTTGTGCTAACCGACATTACACTAGGAGTGATGAAGGGAGAGAGCAGCCCTGCCCATAACCAGTTTAAGTGTGCTCTTTCTGACTCCGGCTGCTGATGGTGAAACAGCATCATCTGGGATTCAAACCACCAATCTTTTGGTGATAGTGACAGCGCCTTGGTCTGCTGGATCACTCTGATCCCCAATTTAATGAATTATTTAAAAAATATTCATAATGTGGACCTTTTTTATTAGGAGTAGCAATGCTAATATGTTTCTTTGCTGCATGTAAAGCGGTCAGTAAACAGTACAGCAAGTACAGTACAGTTTTTGAAATGAACATGACTCGACAATTATGCAAAAAAGAAATGCAGCTTTATCCATTTCCACAGCCCCACAAAACCAAGAGCTTGGCATAAAACACCATTTCAATATTAAAGATTAAAGAAGGCCAGTGAGTGTTTTTCTGTATCCCAGTAGTGCAGACAAAGACATAGCATATGCATCTCAGATGTAAATGGAAAACTGTCCTAAACAATTTGTTCAGTCTCAGTCAGCTTTACTTTTTGATGAACTCCAAGATCCTGATCCTCCACAAGAGTTTCTAATATTGATGAATGTAAGACATAATGATAAAAAAAATAAAATATTTTTCATAAATGAATCAGATATGTCTGATTTTGGAATAAGCTGTGGTCTTAAGTTGGAAATGATAACATGTTAATGTTAACCCTTGTGTGGTGTTCGGGTCTGTGGGACCCGTTTTCATTTTTGATCAAATGATACAAAAAAAATATTTTTTCAAACTCATTGGCATTGGCTCATTTTTTGTGAGAAACATATATGTATATATATATATAAAATTGTTATTTCTAATTTACATGAACAGGATTATTTTTATTATATAAAAATAGGATAATTATGCATTTTGTTTTTGTAACTTTTGTACAGTCTTTGCTTGAACTTTCCTTAAATGAATAAAAAAGCACACGCAGGCTAATCTCCAGCAGACTAAATAGAAGAATGAATTTTTCACTGTCACACATTGTATCCCCATTTCTTGATGATGTTTATTTCTGTCCAAAGTTACATATTTTTTATTTAATTGATGGAATGGAATCCGGGTGGTTCAGTATATGCAGGTAGTCAGCTAACCTCATTCTTTGGACATATAACGTTGCTGAACCCTGACCTGATCAACTACAGAAACCCAGGAGCATAGCACTACCCCCCACAGGCATGATGGGTGCATCACTTCAGCCACATCTTTTCTTACCCTGATGCTTAATCACTCTGAAAACAGTACATTTAGACCAGGGGTGTCCAAACTTTTTTTGTTGGGGGCCAGAAGGAGAAATATATTTGAAGTCACGGGCCACAGACTCTGTAATAAAACAAATAATGAAATATACCACTTTAAATAATACTTTTTTCCTGATTATTTCCTTTACACACCATTTTACTTGACTTACTATCTTTATCTTTGACAGTGTTGTGTAAACTAAGATTTTCAAATTGATGTTTAATTTCATGATGTCTCTTATTATTAAACTCCTTAATTACGGCAACTTTTAGACTCTTTGGCCCGTTTTTCTGTGCTAGAAATGCGCACCCTCTCTGGTTTTAGACTCTTTGGCCCGTTTTTCTGCGCTACAACTACGCACTCTCTCCGCTTTTAGACTCTTTGGCCTGTTTTTCTGTGCTAGAAATGCGCACCCTCTCGCTTTTAGACTCTTTTGCCCCGTTTTTCTGCGCTAGAAATGCGCGCCCTCTCTGCTTTTAGACTCTTTGGCTCGTCTTTCTGCACTAGAAATGCGCACTCTCTCCACTTTTAGACTCTTTGGCCTGTTTTTCTACGCTTGAAATACGCACCCTCTCGCTTTTAGACTCTTTTGCCCCGTTTTTCTGAGCTAGAAATGCGCGCCCTCTCCGCATTTAAACTCTTTGGCTCGTCTTTCTGCGCTAGAAATGCACACTCTCTCCACTTTTAGACTCTTTGGCCCGTTTCTGACACCTGCTTAACAGCGGGCCAACTTTCATTCTATTTCTAAAATACCTCGCGGGCCACTTCAAAAAAGGAAACGGGCCGCAAATAGCCCGCGGGCCGTAGTTTGGACACCCCTAATTAAGACTCTTCAGACCACTTGACCTTCTCTCATTTCTCCATAGCAAACTGAAGCTGTTTTTTAAGACTATACCACTGTTTATTCCTAATCCCTTGAGTTCCCTTCACACTGCGCATGTGGAAATGCTCTTACTCTCACTATTAAACACATCCCTGAGTTCTAGTGTTGTTTTTTTCTTATTTGATTTTACCAAACGTTTAAGTGATCAGTCACCCCTAGCAGTCATACGATGGACAGCTCAGGAATATGTACTATTTTTTATTAAAATAATGCTCACTCACATTTATCACCTATTGAGCATTTATCAGTGACACTGGGTCGCCGGCTTCAGCAACTTACGAGTGTAGAGCAGGATCTACAGGCCCAGCTTTAACTGAACAGATTTCCTCAATAAATATATCCTTAATCGCTTGCATATATCATCATTACAGTCACACAAATATAATGATTCATTCCATTCCAACTATCAACTTCATGGTGTGTTATTTTTTCTGTCAGTGAGTGTATAAATAAACTCTGCAGCGTAAAGTCGTAGGGCCTGGATTCAGAGAACTCCCCATTAGTCATTCATGTCTGCCTGCCTAAAGCCCTGTTATCCTCATTGTTAGCTGCAGCATCTTCTAAATTGCAAGCAGCTGAGTTTGAGATATGCAAATAGTGCATTTAAGACTGGCAGAGGCCAGCAGGAGCAGCAGTTTGTCTTCCAGAGGTTTCTCCTGCATTAAACAATGAGGTGGCCAGATATTCTCACTGAGATGCACATAAAGCAGAAAAAAAGAAGAGAAGGTTGAGGTGCATGATTGATTGAAGTACTTAATGGAGTTAAGGAGTGATAGTTACGAGAAAGCACAGTAAACAGAATTACACAGCCGATCGGACCAAAACGGACAGAGACTGAGTGGCAACAGGTTGAATTGTAGCACACTAAGCACGGGAGGGGAGAGGTAATTAACTCGCTCTCCTCGCTCGCTTCCTGCCAGCATCAGCAGCACTAATGACTTCTGCGATTTCTCTGATTTTCAGTTTATTCTGCAAATTGCATGGCCCTATTGAGAATGGCAGAACAGACAAATGCCAATGGTAATCAACACAGAAATGCAATTTAGCTCTAGCAGCCAGCTGTAGAGTTTAGTTCTATAAGGCCTAGTGCAGACTGGATGATAATATGATGGTATTGTGCCTTTCTATCTTTATAATCAACACTCTGCACACTAGGGGTGGGACAAAATATTGATATTACAATATATTTTACCATTTTCATTTGTGATACTATATATTCAAAATATGGTGTCAAATATCAATATTTTTTATTGAAACAAAAGACTCTCTGCCCCAATTTTACTTACTAAAATCATTGCTTTATTACTGCACATGGTGGCGCTAATCGAATGAATATGGTAAACCTGTGGTGAAGAATATTACTTTTTTTTTTTTTTTTAACTTTATTTATTTATTTATTTCCTTTCAAGTGCAGTAGTACAAAACGTATGCTTACAAAATAATACAGGTATAATATAGGTATAATGTCTTACTCAACAGTCCATGGATTACAAAACAAAACAAAGAAACAAAAAAGACACAGCATGTGTATGCTAACAGAAAAAATGTTTTGTCAAAAACAAATCTGTTTTTTAGTTGTAGGTTTGCAGTTATTTCTTCCATTAAATACAAATCCTTAACCTTTCCCTCCATTGTTGTATTGAGGGGGGCTGTGGCTTTAGCCAGGAGATTGTAATCATTTTCTTAGCAAGAATTCTTGCTATTAGTATCTGGATTCTATCTGTTACTTCCTCTGGAATAATTCCTAAAATAAAGCATGATGGATCTAATGGCAGAATATTGCTTTTTAAATTTTCATAAGAAACTGGTATTTATATTTCCTGGTATTTGCTTATTTAGGAGTATTCTATCCTCTTCAGTAACACAGATGCCGTTAAGTATCAAGAAAAGAAATGTCTTACAATATATAGAGTATGACAGGATCACAGTATCGCGATGTGATGTGTGTTGCCAGTGTGGAGAGTACCAATCCATATCTGGTCAAACAGACATACACACTCATACATACACACATCAGGGCAATGTATAGTGTCCAATTTTCCTGGTTTTCATGTTTTGGATAGACACGAGACCCCAGTGCTGGGTGGTGAATGTGCTAACCACCAATCCTCAAAGAAGCACCAGATTTTGCTCATCTTAATGTGTGTGAGCCTGAATGATATCGTGACCAAGCTATTTCAGCCAATAGCTGATCGTTTTAATCACATGCAGGACTCTAAGAACCTTATGTAATGGGCTTAAAGCAGAGTGACTCAGTCATACCTTGAGTCGTCACTCTGGAGTGAGTGGAGTGTGCTCACTCTGCCAGAATGTACCTCCCTCAAACAGACACCCAATAATAGGCCAGGGCTTTTATTTTATATCTTATACTTTCTGATACAGAGGATCAATATGAATAAAATAATCATCAACATACTATACCTATAAATTGTAATCATTCATACACACGCATTAATACATGCAAAAAAGCAAATCTTAGCAAGTTAAATCATTTAATTTCAAGGCAATTAATTTATGATTTTTGTCTTTGCAAGATTATTTTGCTTATTTTAGGAACAACGACCTTAATCAGTCTTATTTAGAATTGTAACCTTATTTATATTGTATAGTAATCTGAACTCAAAATAAGCAAAGTTAAAATATAAAATCAGTAACTTTTACTTGATTAAAATCTTAGGATTTGTGATTGCTTATTTATTATTTTATTATTATAAAAAAATCATTGCTTACTTATTTTTTTGCCTAATAAAGCATACACGTCTGTATTTTTATATATTTTGTAAATTTTTAATTGGCAAAGTTTTTACCAATGATTTTTTTTGCAGTCTATGTGTATAAAAATAAATATGCGTAATGATCATTTATTGCTGCTTTGAAACCCTCACCTGTATAAGCTGTGAGGTGTTATCTTGTGAGTTAGGGTGCACACTGACCAGCCTGCTCATATCAAGGCATTGTGAATTATGGTTATAGAGTTGTAGTGAGGTCTGAAAGTGGGTGCACATGATGGGACATTCAATGTTTGTACATTCCTCTATCCACAGTGTGTACTGGGAATGCACCATAGAAGGCATGATCACCCACAGTGGACAGTGCAGTGAGTGGTAATAAGCATGAACAGCAGTATCTGCTTAGAATTGTCTATGTGAACAGACAAGCAATTCATTCAGTAACACTTTACAATAAGGATTTCAATTAACATTGCCTAATATAATTGTAATCTGTAATGATTAAAAATGTCTTAACTAAAGTCAATTATTAATTAATTGAGACATTATCATTATTCCACATTCAATGCAGGAGACTCTACACACATATCCCACAGGCCTGTGCAGCTTCTGTACCTTCCATGGGACATGACAAAAGTCATGGGACATGATACTATGTCCTGTACCATGTTTTGTGACATATTAGTGTAGTGTCTTATCATATAAAATAGTTCCCTGTTCAAAGAGACTTATCAATTTTCACGCAGATAATAAATACAGCCAACTAACAAATTTCACCAACTAACTAAAATGTTATCATCTCTTATTGTGATGTCATAAGTAATTCTGCTAATTAAAAGTAAAATAGTGCTAAATCAACCATTTTCTATTATTTTGAACAAATAAGATGTAAAAATAATAAACAGGAATTATGGATTTATTGGTGTCATTGTCAGAGAATTTCACAAACAATATTCTTCACTGCAGGTTTACCCTTTTCATTTCATTAGCGCCACCATGTGGAGTAACGAAGAAGTAACTTTAATAAGTTAAATTGGGGAGCAAGTATTAGGGAGTTTAGAGCACCTATGTTTCAATAAATATATCCATATTTGACTAAACAATACAATAAAATGCGATATCGCACTATTAATATTAGCAAATAGTCTAGTTTATCCAGTATTTTAATCTTTATCTAAAAAAAATAAAAATAAAAATAATTGGATATCTCTCAACAGAAACATAATTTGTCCCTAATGGTCCATTGGAAGAATCCACCAATAATAGTAAAATGGGAATCCAGGCACTCCAGCTCAGGTTATTGTAGATATTAGTTAGTGGTAATTGACCTGGTTGAATGACTGATGATGACTGAGAGGTTTATCCCCAGGTGACTATGAACAGCCAGTAGTTAAAAAGAGTGCAAAGAAGAAAACAGAAAACAGAAAGAAACAGAAAAAGTTACCTTTCTGACTAAAAGAGCACTCGTAAAAAAATATTACAAAGAATATAAATACACTTATGTTAAGCTAAGAACTTAAAGTTCATTATATGTTACCTATAAGGTGGTATATTATTATCACATAACTCTTATATTTCAAGGATGCCTTCTGCCAACAGCACAGGTGTTTAATGGGATTCACACTAATTTATGACAGCTTCAGAAATCTCCAGCACTTTGTTTCTATCCATCTCTCTGGGCTTTTTGAAGTAAGTTTGGGGTCATTGTCCTGCTAAAAGACCCATGACCTAGGACACAAACCCAGCTTTCAGACACTGTACCCTACAGTGCAACCCGAAATATCTACATATATAAAATTTATACAGTCTAGACAAATGTGACATACTGTATGTCAAAAAGAGGTTTTTACACACATAACCATACTTTGCTTTTATATACATGCTTTTATAGACTTGACATATATGTGACATATCTTTCAAAATATGTGTTTCATATACATGACCACACATACTTTATGGGCTAGACCAGTGGTCTCAAACTCATTTTATCTGGGGGCCGCTGGAGGTAGAGTCTGGGTGATGCTGGGCCACATCTAGACAACGAACTCGCTAACCATATTTTCTTCGACACATTCTGCCATGCAGGTGTTCTGTCGAGTTATGCTACCCATTAATAATAATATAATATAATGTATGATCATTCTGTTTTCTAGTATTTTTTGTGCATTTAGCACTGACAAAGTGTAATGGCAATTAATAATAATAAAAAAATATTATAAAAAAAAATACAAAAACAGAGTATAATAAATTCTTACTACCATAAATGTATCCTGATTCTGTGATTTAGGCTTTCCAAAAATAGTACATTAACTTCTACTGGAAACATGCTGTAATATTGTGCAAAAGGGTAGCACGGTTTGATAGGGTAGCACAACGCGACAGAACACCGGCTCTCTTAAATGAAGCAACAAGTGTAGTCAATCATAAATTTAAGATTTTTAATTAACCCCACTGTGATCTATAGTTATATAAATCCATATTTTGCTTCTTCTGTTCCGTGGTTGAAAGACGCCTGTTCTGTGTGAGGCTCGTATGTGTGTGTGTGTGTGTGTGTGTGTGTGTAGCCTGCTGTTCCCTGATTGGCAGGATGCTGAACTTTTTTGTCAGAGGGCGGGGCTGCGCTCAACTGTTGGCTATTATGTTACAGGTCAAAGTGACCCGTGTTAAAGTTTAAAGATCTAGGAAAAATTGAAAAAAAGTATTTTTATCAGCTTGAAACTTCATCTGCTTGCCTTAATTATTGTAATCAACATATAACATGAAAATGGTTCATCTTTTCCATATATGCAACCACCCCCTACAAAAACGAAAACTAAAACAAAATTGCAATGTTATGTGTTAATGTTATGTAAAACTATTGTTTTATATGTTGGTCTTTCAAAAGTAATAAAGTAGTAAAACATTAAAAGTTGGAATATTTTATGAAAAACGAGTGAATTATCCTAATTGAAGCTTTACCTGTTAAGGTAAGGAACACCATTGCACTAAATATTGATAGAATAATTAGTAATAGAGTTAGTAAAAATATTAACACTTCTGTTTAGGATATTTTTTGGTTTCAAATATCTTTTGGATGATTAATCATGCACCTGGTCAGATTGACCCAGCAACATCACTTCTGTTCCTGACAAATGAACATAATATGTTTTATATATGGTGGCATATATGTAAAATTTATGTTTTTACCTTATATGGCCCCTCCTGTCTTTTTGACCTGTAACTTCTAGGAATCGCAGGAATGTTCCCCAGTCAAATTGACTTGCACATTTAACCAGAAGTAGGAATAAAAAACATACTTTCTTCATAATCATTGTCTAACTGAATTAATATTAATTTATTAAATATTCAGTGTAATTATTTCTTCAGATATCTTACAGATTATGGTTTACTTAATCTTTATAATATAATAATTATCTTTGCCAAAAAAAACTTTTTAAATATTTAACCCTTGTGTGGTGTTCATATTTTTGTTACTCGTTTACTTTGTTACTTGTATTTAATTCAGCAAAATTAAGCAATTTTACATTAAAATGCTTTACACATGCTTGCGTCACCTCAATTGCAAGCAATATAAACAGCTTACATGGTTAATATTTACCCTTTACCTTTCTTATGTTAAATTTCTTTCAAAAAGTGCTACTCTTTTTTTTATTTGTTTTTTAATAAAATGTAAAAGAAAATGAATTAAATTCAAGATATGAGTAGAAAATTTGTTTAGTATCAAATTAAAAAATGAAGCAATGTTTATTAGCCCCTGGCTAAACATACTGTATGTAATATAAATGTGTAGGGGGGGGTGTACAGTGTGTGTTTATAGAAAATGTGTTTTGATATATGTTTCTCACAAAAAATGAGCCAATGCCAATGAGTTTGAGTTTGAAAAAATATTTTTTTAGTATCATTTGATGAAAAATGAAAACGGGTCCCACAGACCCGAACACCACACAAGGGTTAAATGGGTTTATTTGACCCACAACATAACAGGAGGGGTAATAAATATATCAGACTCATATACGTACATATATTACATTTTCAGCAGGGAGGTGCACACCTGCAGGTGGGAATAAACCAAATCTAAACACAGACTAAACATATTCAAAAACATTTGTTTAGTTTTAGCTGCATTTACTGATGTATTTGAGTCTCAATTTAATATGTATTATTGACCAATCTGAGATGCAGAACTAAGAAAATGTAAGTCAGGAGAATTTTTGACTCCATTATGTTGAGTTAACTAAAATAAAAACATTATTAGCCTTTCTTACGTGTTTTTTTTAAATCAGTGAACCATTTAATATTAGACCACATCTTAAACCACATCTTAGTGTTTTAAGCATCAGAAATTATGTTCATAATCCTTAAAATAATTTTTTTTGATGTAGTGTTTAATTTAGTAGTGATAAAAAATAATTGTGATTAATCACATGTTTTTCTGTTATAGACTTAAGATTTTAACAGTGGATATTTAATTGTAAATAAATAAAAATGAGTTTGGAAAAATAAAATAACATGTATATTAAGTAGTGTCAATTACGTAATATACATAACTGTATTTTATTACCAGCACCTTTTTCAACTGTTCTGAATTCATAAGTTTTTCCAAAATGGAAGATTTCACAACAAACCCCTTTATTCATGAACATTTAATTATGCAGATTTTTAGGAATATCTATGTACTATTTCAACAGTGTTTACAAACTACATCAAAAACGTCTTTAGCAAAACTCTACAAATCTGTGTAATTCATTACCCAGTAGAATTACAGCAGATTCATTTGGAGAGTGGATGTGTAAACCAGCCGAATGTCAATAGGAGAGCTTTCAAATGTGAAGTTTGCAAAGTAAATGAGCCACAGTCAACATTTACTACACTGTTTCATCCCATTTGGCAGCTACTGGGAACTGCAGGGATAAGAGGAGTTAAAGCCAAAATATCAGGTGTATTTAAACATATGTCTCATATTTTATTTGTCTCCTGGCTTCATTCTCTGACTCCTTCACTTTTCCAGCTGGAATGGTAATGGCATTAAATTACAAGGACAATTTAACCTTCCTGTCAGATCATGTGTCTTTACTGCTCAGTTTAAATGAAATGTGAAGCATTCATAGAAGTTCTTACTTTTATCGTTAATATAAATTGCCTTTCGCTCCTTTGCCTTATAAAGAGATGGATGGTCTCTGTACTCCACCTTTTCTTCTCCTCCTGAGGGGCTGTAATTTCTTTTTTCTGACCGGTAGAATAAGCAGAGCAGGTATGTGATTTATAGACACAGCATTTTAAATGTTTGCCCTTTAAGCTCATGTCTGATAGCATTCCCAGCATTCCCATTATTGAGTACTACAATCATAGCTTTTAAATATGTTTTTTTACAGATGTGTACACATCACCATGTTCTAGCTACAGCATACCATATTTTTCCCACTATAAAATGCACTTAAAATCCTTTCATTTTCCCCAAAATGGTCAGTGCACCTAATAATCTGGTGCGCATTTTGTATGAAATATAACAGTCAGGTTGCAAGGAGCAGTAAAGCCACTCTGCTGAAGTACTGCATTATACAGGAGTTTCAGTTTAGTTTTAGAGCAGTATTAGCATAACCGTGCTAAGTGCTAGCTCTTTTGCTGTTCAGAGGTGAGTATTATCAGCCGGGAGCCTGCTGCTAACCCTGGCTAGTGCTGCTGGACCAGCATTAGCATTAGCCACTAACTATGCTAAATGCTAGCTCTTTTGCCAGTTCAGAGGCGATTATATTGGACTGTAGTTTGCGTGTTTATCGTGTTAAAACAAGCTACGTGTGACAAACCACTAGCTAATATCGCCCTTACTTACCAGAACACTCAGGGTTCCTCAGTGTAGTGCTGTTGCTGACCACAGCTAGTGCTAGCGGTTAAACGCTAATGCTAAGGCTGCTGTATCCAGCCTAAGTGGAAATCTGGAAATCTAAGCTTAATGTAAAAAAAGGAGGAGAATTTTTTGTAGATTAACATCCAGTGGTCATTTTACAGTTTTGTTTATCTAGCTTAGCTTTACTTAAGCTAATAACCCCACCACCACCAGGACCTAGTGGTGAGACCTGCTGAATTAGAAGGAAAACATAGTGACACCACTGTTCCTTACTAGTGTTGCATAATGCGCCTTATGTGTGAAAATAGACCTGAAAATAGACCAGAAAATAGACGTTCACTGATAGTGTGCCTTTTACATATGTTTTACATAACTTACAGCAGGAAGTATACAGCACAGTATAAAACATAGTGTTCATAGACAGCACAGTCAAAACAGCATAAAGTATACAGCACAGAGCATACAACAGTCTTACAAATGCAGTGTTTACTGTGCAATCTGTATAGCACATTCTATACAGCACACACAGTCAACACAGCATAATGTATACAGCCAGTGCACTTTTGTTGAAAGTTGGTTTTGTTGGCAAAATTTGCAAATCTTAGTTTAACCCTAATTGAGATCAGTCAACTACTCTGCACATGCTCAGTTTCACTCTTTAGTTAAGTAGGGTGTGCTGCAGGGGTTTTAAACTGATGGATGGGTATGTGCTCCCACCTTTCTGTGATATAATGTACCTTGTGTATATATTCTGGGCAGATTCAGCTGTTCCCATTTGCATTTCTGCAAAGCAAATTTGATCATTCACAGAAATTGACCAGTTCACGCAATTGCGTATCACACAATAAAGAACTGATGCCTAAAACTACTGCAGTGTTTAATTGGTAACACTCTACAATAAGGACACATTAATTAACAGTACTTACAGCTACATTTTTAACTTATATCTCAATTCATTATTATTTACATTAACATTCTTAAGCATTAAAATGTAGTAATGTTTAATAAAAATAATGTCTTAAATAGTGTCAATTAATAATTAGTAAAGACATTGTTTAAACATTTAACAATGTTTGTCACGGTGACCAAACAAATGACAGACACACATATGGATACCAATCACACTATTTATTAAATACAGGGCTACATTTAAAGGAATGGTCAGGGACAGGCAGGGTCAGTAATAAAAGGGCAGCATACCAGAATGGTCAGGCAAATGGGTCATACACAGGATATCCAACAATGAATAGAAGGGCAAGGCAAAAGGGTAGTCAGATATACAAAAAAAAAAAAACATATCGGCACCTAGTAGGCAAAAAGAGTGGTCAAATACACAAAAAAAGTTTGATAACAAAAAAATGAGAGCAAAGTAATCGCAGGGTAGAAGTGCTATTAAAAATATGGGGCTATTTATACTAGGAGGACCAGGTGTGAATGATTAGAAGGCCAGCGAGTTAGAATGTTCAAGCGTCACATAATCAAGCATGTCCAGGAGGTTAGACGCATGTGCATCCTGGGAAGTGGAGTTTTTACTGCAAGAGCTAGAGCCTGTGGCAGACAGACAGACAACGACACGACTGACAGTTTATTACAGTGGTACATACTGTTAATTTAACTTTTGTTAAAAAAAAAAGATACCATGATCAAACTGTACTGGAATCAGTGCTGAAAGTTACATATCAGTTGATACTGTACAGCATATCTGCTGACTCATCTTAAATTCCTCACTGCTGATCTTACAGTGTAGACATTCTTGGCTCGGAACCGAATGTTTCCCCTGTTTAAAACGGCTAGTGACTTTAAACAGAATCCTTTTGGCACAAAAACATTATTGTATTCCAACAATCAAAGCTGGCAGCATTCTAGCTCCACATGCTGAACAGAAAGCTCTGGAAAGAATCCACATGCCTAATTATAAGCACAATTCATTTGGTGAAAATTGATCCCAGAAAAAAAAAAGATTTCTTTAGAGCTCCATCACCCCCCTTCCGCCCCGTCCCCTCCCCCGGCAGAGCACACCCTTGACCTTTGCTAGTTTCTCCTTATTGATTCATTTGGTCTGTCTCTGTGTGCTCGATCCTCATTAGACTCAAACCTGCCTGTGTGGCTTTCAGCTCATCGCTCAGAGGCTTAAACCCTGCAGATGAACCCCCTCTCTGAATATAACCACTAAAGATCTGTGCTGATATCTACTGTCCTCACACTACATCCACCTCACCAATCAGATCATAGAGAATACAGTATGTGAATACTATTATACACTGGCAACAATGCACTATATTGCCAAAGGTTTTTGCTTGTCTGCCTTTGCACACACACAGACACACATGGACAAATTTGTTGGGACCCCTTAATTAATGAAAGAAGAACAACCCACAATGGTGACAAAAATATCTTGAATCTGACAAAAGTAATAATATATTAAAAATTCTATGACAATAACAAATGAAAATCCGACACTGATTTTGAACCGTGGGTTAACAGAATTATAAAAAAAAAAAAACAGGCCTGGACTAAAATGATGGTACCCCTTAAAAAATTATGTGACCAAAGAGACATGTTAAATCAAGGTGTGTCCACCAATTAGCATCACAGTTGTCTACAATCTTGTAATCAGTCCGTGGGTCTGTAAATAGGGCTACATGCTGTTTGGTGACATGGTGTGTACCACACAATGTACTACATGGACCAGAGGAAGTGAAGGAAAAAGTTAGAAAAGAAGATTATAGTAAAGCATGTTAAAGGTAAAGGTTATAAGACCATCTCCAACAACTTGATGTTCACGTGACTACAGGTGCACATATTATTCAGAAATTTCTGTGATCCTTGTGGGGTTTTCTTTTATTAACCGAGGGGTACCGACAATTGTGTCCATGTGTGTATGAGCTGATATGAGTGACATACTTCTGTGACATTCTTAATCCAATAAATATAATGACAGTCCACCTTTAACAGATGTAACAGCTTCAACTCCTCTGGGAAGGATTTCCACAAGGTTTAGTAGTGTGTTTACTGGAATTTCATATAATTTACTCAATATCACCTAAATTGAACAACTGACTTTACTTAACATTTCTTAGTACATCCTCCCAACTGGTTCCTGGCATCATTTATTTGCATAATGACCATGTCCCCCACCCATAACTCACCATCAGTGTGTAGTCTTGTCGACCAAGAGTACCTTCCCTTTGGGTATTCAGTTAATACCTAAAAAAGGAGTGAGGATCATGGTTTCCAGTTGGCTTTTCATCAGCTATGTAATAGTTCTTATTTGTCACTCAGTATTACTCAGAGGTGGAAAGTAATGATCTACATGTACTAAAGTTACTGTAATTGAGTAGATTTTATGAGTAATTTGTAATTTTTGAAGTAGTTTTTAAAATAGGTCATTTTACTTTTACTCAAGTACATTTTGACATAAGTAATTTACTTTGCTACATTGGAAAACATCCAATTACTGAGTAAAAAATAAAATGCTGGGGAAAAAAAAAACAATTGTCTAAATAAAAAAACAATTGGCACGGATGCAACAACGAGGCAATAACGTCCCCGCCGGACAGAGCTGTCAGCTTTCAAAACTTCCACATCAAACCTGCGAAAGCATGTGATGTAAGTACTTTTATTATTAAACAATCTGCTTCAATGTTAAAAAAAAACATGTAAATAGCAGTTAAAGCACAGCAATGGCGAGTTGAAAAATAATAATGCACTGTAAAACTATAAAATTACAGTTTATAGTCACATATATGACCATAACTTTTTAATAGTATAGAAAAAAATGGATCATAGAAACCTGTGGCATTTGTTTTCTGGGGTGGTCTGAACAAATACTGCCTGAAAGGTCCAAATTGTTATGTGGAATAATTAATTTATGATTTGTTTTTACTTTTTACATCAAATAATTAAAAGTAACTATGTAACTTTTACTCAAAGTAAATTTTAAATTGAGTACTTTTTACTTTTACTCGAGTAGATTTTTACATGGGTACTTTCACTTTTACTTGAGTAGAATTTTAGCAAAGTAAAGGTACTTTTACTTAATTACAATTTTTCAGTACTTTTTCCACCTCTGGTATTAGTGAATGTTAGTTTTAAGTAGATTGTTTTTTTTTTCTTAACAAGAGACAAAATTTCTATTTTCATTTCAGAAAAAGAACATGATACCTACTGTAAAACACGGTGGTGGTAGTGTGATGGTCTGGGGCTGTTTTACTGCTTCTGGATCTGGAAGACTTTCTGTGATAATTTGAACCATGAATTCTGCTGTCTACCAAAAAGAGTGGACCAAAATTCCTCCACAGTGCTGTGAAAGTCTTATTACAAGTTACTGCAAACACTTAATTGCAATTGTTGCTGCTGAGGACGGGCCAATCAGTTATTAGGTTAGAGGGCAAACACTTTTTTCACATAGGACTGTGTAGATTTGGATCATTTTTCTCTCCCTTAATAATAAAAAACTTAGTTTAAAATTTCATTTTGTGTTAACTTGCGTTGTCTTTGACTAATATTTTAATTTGTTTGATGATCTGAAACATTTAAGAATGAGAAACTTAAAAATAAGAAATCATGAAGGGGTAAACACTTTTTCACACCACTGTACCGCGCGGGATCACGTGACAGAGGAAGAGAGAGGTCGGGTGTGTGCGAGCTGATTTTAGGGCATTCTGTTTTCACTCGTTTTTAATCGCTCAGGTTTTCAAAAGATCATTTAAAACCGGCCTCAGTAAAATCTTAATAATATATATATATATATATATATATATATATATATATATATATATATATATATATATAAACAAAGTTTCAAAAGGGCACTTTGGTTGATAAAGGGCAGAGTTGGTGGTGCTTTAGCCCCACCTGATGTCTATGTCTGCACGCCTCTGATTACACCTCTGGATGGGAACTGGTTTAATGGCTTAAACTCTAACACATATTTTCAGGTTGGGGAAACTTTTGCTTACTTTTATCCTCTACAGTGTGGGAATAGACTATTTAATCCAGAATCAAATTGCTCACTATTTCGGGGCTTCAGACTGACAGTTAACATAATTCAAGTTTACAGGCTTTAGAGCTCGGCTGTAATTGGCTTTATTTTCCCCAGTCTGCCCTCAGCTCCTCCTCAGGCCTTTTCCCATTTACTATTAATACAGGGGGAGTACAACAGTGAGAACATTGTCTGTAAACTTCATTCTTCTATATTCACTCTTTCCAGTGAATTCGCCGGGATCCAGCCAACATGTAATTGTCAGTTAGAGGCAGGTCTTTACGCTTTTAGAGGACTTCCATTAGCGTGGGCTGCATCCTCATCCTTAGATATATTCACACACATTGTCAGCCATATGCTTTTTACAGTTGCACTACTTCTATCTTTATTTATAACTGTCGTACAGTATTTACTAGCTTCGGGCTGCACGTTCCACCCTGCTCGGTCCCGTCGAAAGCAGTTAGAGAAATAGCTCTCAGCGTAGCCCAGCCGCCTCCCCCTCACCCTGCCTTGACCTTTGCTTGGCTCTCTTTTTAAAAGGGGCCATTAAAACAGCAAATAGGATCTAAGCCTAATTTGCTTAACGTGCCTTGTGGCGTGAAATTAATTTAGACACAAAAAAAGGGCCTCGTCAGAATAGCCCAGCATGTGAGGGGCTTTTAAAGCTCTTTAAAGCTATTTTATGCATGAGCCAGCAAATATGCTTCTCTTCAGGTCGTAATCTTAACACATGTAGACTTGCGTATGCTAAGATGTGCGCACACCATAGTGTCCGGGCGAACACTTCCCAATGTTCCGAAAGGCCTGTAGGAGTAATTAAAGGAACTGTATGAAATATTAATCACGAGCCACAAAGTGCTCAAGTTCATCCCTCACGGAAATGCAGTATATAACATATGTGTCCCTATGAGTGATTTATTATATTTATTATCATATATATAGTGCCAGTCAAAAGTTTGAACACACCATTAAATCAGTGGATTTTCATTTTAAAATGTTCTGTATTGTAGATTAATACTAAGGTCATTTAAAATATGAACAAATGGAATTTTTAGTAAGCAAAAAAGTTTTAAACAAACCAGAATATGTTTTGTATTTTAGATTAATAAAAGTAGCACCTCTTGCTTAGATGACAGCTTTGCACATCTTGGCTATATTTAACAGATAGAGTCATCTGGAATGGTTTTTAGTTAACAGCTGTGAACAAGAGTTCATTACTTGAATTTCTTGTCTTTTAATGTGTTTGAGAGCATCAGTTGTAAAGTAGTTGTAAAGAGGTAGAGTTACAGGTATACAGTGAATAGCTCTATTTAAAAAGAATTAAGGTCAGTAAACATGAAAAAATTCAAGAACTTTAGATAAAAGAAATGATCCTCATGTGAAGTCGCAAAGACCATCAAAGACTTTATGATGAAACTGGCTCTCATCAGGATCGCCCCAGGAAAGGAAGACCAAGAGTTTCCTCTGTTACACAGGATAAGTTAATCAGATTTAAGTTAACAGCACTCAGATAAGAGGATGTAAATGTTTTACAGAGAATTCTTTGTTTTGTTTAACACTTTTAAGTTTCTATATGATTCCTTATGTTCCTTCATAGTCTGGATGACTTGAGTATTCATGTACAATGTAGGAAAAAATGAAAAAATAAAAACTTTGAATGAGAAGGTGTACATAAATTACATTTCTAGAAGGGAATCATCAATCATAGGCTACAAAGAGCTTCAGGCTATAATGTATTACAGTTTCATAATTCAGATTCAGATTTTAGGAAATGGCTAAGCTTTAGATTGACAGGCATCGGCCCTCTTTTGTCTTGCACCTGGCGGAGGCTAAAGACTGCGAGAGCTGAAATGAATTCGGCGTGGGCGTGTGACGCACCTGTAGGTGAGCACGCTCGCAGGCTAGACGGACAGCTGCAGTGTTTGCAATTAGCTTAGAATAGTCAGTCGGTCGGGTGGTCCCTGTGGAGAGGCTGTCAGACCGCCGGGGACGAGAGCAGTGCACGCTGCCCACGCAGCACAGGCCTTCTCCACAGATCCAGCACAGCTAATCCTCGCCAGACACATTTGTGGAGAATAGAATCCATGGATACTGGCAGGCCCCTAGAGTATCCCGCCAGCACAGGTAATATTAAAATCAGTGCTTTACACGGAAGAATGAGATATGAAGACATTCCTACTTGCAAAAGTATTCATACCCCATGAATTTTTTCTAATTTTAAGGTATAGTCGAACACAAAGTAGCACATGGTTATGAAGTGTAAAAAAATGAAAAGATTTTTTTTCATTTGAATCAAATAAAATTCTGAAAAGTATAACGTGCATAAGAGTTCAGCCCCCTTTTTTTCTGAACCCCCCAATTTAAATCCAGTGAAATCAGTTGCCTTCAGAAGTCACTTATATAGTTAAGAGTTATAGTTGAGTCCATCTGTGAGTAATTGTGTCTCAGTATAAATACAGCTGTTCTGTAAAGGCCTCACTGGTTTGTTAGAGAACACTAGTGAACAAACAGCATCATGAAGACCAAGGAACTCACCAGACAGACCAGAGATTAGGTTGTTTAAAGCAGGGTAAGGTTATAAAAACATGAGCATTGTTCAATCCAACATTCCATTCAAAATGGAAAAGTATTCTACACCTCAAAAACCTACCAAGACATGACCACCCATCCAAACTAACAGATCAAACAAGGATAGTGTCAGACAGCTCAGGTGGGAAAATCTGTCCAAAGGACAACTATAAGTTATGCACTTCAAAAATCTGGGCTTTATTAAAAGAAGAACATTGTTGAAAGAAAGACCTAATAAGTATGGTTTGCAGTTTGCCACAAGCCACAAAGGCGACACAGCAAACATGTAGAAGAAGGTGCTGTAGTCAGATGAGACCACTACACCTTTTTGGCTATGTATTCACTGACCCAGCTCTGATACATCAGCTAAGAGAAGCTAACAGTGCGGGCCGACATTATATTAGTGATGTGGGGAGAGAGAGCGCCACCTGTCCACCCAAAGAGAGCACGTACTATTGTGCTCTCTCGGACTCTGGCTGCTGATCGAGAAGCATTATGACCCATTAACTTAAAAAAAAAAAGGCAGCAGCTAGTATTGTGCGTAAATTCTTTCAATTATATTTCAATTAATGATGTTTATTATAGTGTTTATATTTCACTCTGTGAATGCACCCAAAGCCAGGCCTGAGGTGATTTATGTAGAACCTGGAGAAGAAAAGCTTTAAAATTGTCTGTGCTGCTGGAAAATTTGATGTTCTGTGTTGGGTAAATGAGAACATTAAAACCCAGCATATTATATGAGTAGCTATTTGAAAAAGAGTAGTAGCCTATTTACTGAGAAGGGAAAAAAAAGATTGTGAACTAACTCATGTTTTCCGAACCGTGAATTTAGTTCATCTTTTTTTTTTAACCAACTACTAACTAGTTTATTTTAAATGTGAACTTGAAAAACACTGGCAGCCCCTTAGTCTAGTAGAACATCCTTTCTAGATATGCCACCGTTAGTTGTAAGTGGTATTATTGAACAGTAGAAGCATTTATGAATCACAGAAACTGAGCCACACAGCGTCTAACCATATAGATCCAGAGTAGGGTGTACGAGTGCTGAGAAGTATAGTGAGGAAAAGTGTCCAATACTCTGCTAATTCAATAACTGCAGAATTCTAAAAGTCCTCTGGCATCATTAGCACCAGCACTGGACTCTGAAGCAGTAGCTTTCTCTGAAGAAAGTGTTTTGTGGAATTATGTATCTCTCTGGGTTTGGTGAACGTCAGGAGAAAAATCACTGCCTGACTGCATTGTCTCTGCTGTAAAGTTTGGATGAGGAGGGATGATGCTAAGTGATTGTTTGTCCGTTGTTTGTACATTTGGGGTTTCGGGAAGGCATTGTCTCCATAAAAACCACAAATCCAACAAACACACACACAATGGGCAAAATGAAACTCTACATTCAGAACAGTGTCATCTCTTCACAAAGGGCTATTTTGTGTTCAGATGACACACACAAACCATCATATGAACAGACAGTCAAAACAAGCAGTTGAACACTGATGTGCACAGTGAAAAACACCATTCTCCATTCATCATAATGACTTACTACAGACTACAGACACTTACTACAGACAGTAAATACATAAGTGCGCTTTAAAATATTTATTATTATTGTGTTTATATTTAGAACACACAAATACACAGTAAAAATATATTTTATTTTTCCAACAAAAACATGTACACAGTGTACATGCAACTAACACAAAGATGATTTACATCATGTTTTACATAGTGATTTACATACAAAACAACAGAAGAATTTATTGTATAGAGGTACAGTAAACAAAAAACTATGCTGCATCCTGCCCTCTGTTTTGGTCTGCTAAAGCTTTGATTGCTGATTGTAATCCTGTGTGAAGGGTGTTTGCCCATGTGACCAGTCAGTGTGCACAGTAGGGTAATTGACGTTAGAATTTTGAATAACACTATGTTCCTTGTGAAAACAAGAGATTTTATTCATGAAAATTGTGCCAAATGCAGAAAATTGTGTATGTAGTGTTTTGAAAAAGTGTGTTTTAGAACTGCAATTTGAGTGTAAGGCAGGAATTGTGCTTGTAGTTTAGCAGAACTGGTTCAAGGAGTTGGTGCGTAAGTTACATGTTGTGGTTATGGTGTTTCAAGTACCAGAAATTTTGTGTTTGAACAATCCAGAAAAACGGTAACAAATCAAACACCTATAGGATGAACTAGCTGTGCAACAGTTTAGAAACGTTAACTTTTCAAAAAGTTTCTAAAGTCAGATATAGGTCACGTTTAAAAGAAAATTTAAACATCCTAAAAAGTATCCAGATTTTTTGAGAAATTCGAATTAGGATCAGTTTACATTGCAGATGTAGATTTTGAGTTGAACTTGTGCTTTTCAAATAACCTTCCACCATTAGTGAATGACTTCACTAATGCTCTAGTCGCCAAAAGCAAGCCAATAAAAACTTTCTCAGAAGAATAGAGTTGTTTGTACCATGTTACGAACTAAAAATCACCAGATAGCGAGTGTTTACAATCTTTTAGACGTACGCTGTGAAAAATAAAAGTGCTAGAAATGAATATTTCAATGATGCAATAGATAAAAAAAATTTTACATGAAAGGAAATATCTTCATACTCTCACATCTCTACTACAAACACAGTTCTTTATGGAACCAAATGCGATTTTTCTATGGTATCAATCCAATAACCATTTGTGGCAGATTTATTTTTAGCGAGAGTGCTTCACCAAAAACGATCACTATCTGTGGCATGCCCTCATCTTCACCTCTGCCTGTGCCTGGATAAATGCAGCGTGACGTCAGGGTTTCCATTGAACCTCATTCTCACCCAATCATGAATCATCCACGAGGAGCAGCTGACATCCATCCTCTTCCTCTTTCTGCACATGACAGCGCTGTAAAGTGCTCCTATCAGAGCCATTACTCCAAACCCAGCTCCAACTGCTGCTGAAAACACATCTCTCTTTATTCTCACAGCCATCGCTTACTTTATACCAACCCAAGCAAAGCGTCTTTTATCCATCTACTCTTCATCACCACTGTGAGTAAACTACACAACCACACACCATGCAGGGTAACATGCTGCGATACGATCCCGCAGAGGGACTATCCAGGTAAGGACTACATCTGTAGGGTACCAGTTCATCCTTCTCCACATTTGGCTTTTAAAAAGGTAAAATCTTTCACCACAGACTCATAAAGAGCTGAATGCACTCTGCGACAGCTGCTACAGTTTGCCTTCCAGCACCAGCAGGAACTCCCATCAGCCCCTGCCTGCTGCTGTTGCACACCCAAACGCACCCATGGACCCATAAAATAAGAACCTGCAGCAGCCCCGAAACCATGCCCTGAAGTACACCATCCAACCCGCTCACTCAGGTCTACAAACCTGGCATCAGTAACGCATTAACCCATTTGCAACTGGGTATTTTGCCAAAAGCCCCAAATATTTTTTATTAATTTATAAACTTTCAGCTCTGACTGGACCGAAAAACTCATTGACTCAAATGTTTGGGGGAATTATCACCATCTGTTAATCTGCTCTGCTCTACTCTGAGAGTTTAGCATTCAGACTGTCACCTAAGTGAGAAAGATTTGTAGCTCGCAGGGCTCTAGCAGGTACCTAACTTTAGCTTGATTCACTGTAGAGCACAATCATTCAGTTAAACATTAAAACGTAAAAGTATTTCCACTTGGTTCTTAACTGCCTCTATAAACACTTAAAGCACTAAAAAAAACATCCATTTGTTTTCTGTCAATCAGTTTAAAGAGTTTGGTGTCAGGAATCATATGCTTTTATGAGCCGTTTAGATGGCTCCCTTAAAATAAGGAAACCTACATAGAACCACCCTGGCCTCCACTCACCCATCAACTGCCAACAAAGCCACACCCACTAGATCAGTTGAAGATCCACCATTTCGTTCGGCTGGTTGAGAACCTTAGACAATACGGAGCAGGATAAGCCAGCAGACTTCGTCCGAGGGAGGAATCTGTACCTACTGTAAGTACTTTTGAATACTAAATGCTCAGTATTTACATATTGTGGCCAGCAAAAGCTTATTTGTATAAAAGTAACAGGGCCTGTAAAATCTCACCACACAATCCTGCTAGAACACTGGAAATTATGTTTATTTGTTTGTTAGTTTTTTTATGTCAAGGTGGGCATAGTTCTAGACATTTGGGATGAGCCCTGGGTGTTTTAAATGTCTGGCTCCACCCCAAATGTACTGTTATAAGTTCTACTTGTACTTCAAGTTTAAAAAGAACACTGTAAAGGTTTGTTTTCATTTACAAAAACATATTTTTCGCTTGTTATTTGTGTTATGTTAGTGGTGTACTTGTTGATACGTCAACTAAAATATACTTCCGTGAGCGTGAGTCACATAGTGTGAATTAGTATTTAAATTACTAAATAAGTCATGACTGAATATGTAATGAATAAGGAGTGTATGTAGTTATAGAAGTCTTTCATACAGCATTACAAATTTACTAAAATTACACAATTAAATCATTAGGAAATTCTAAAATAAGTAAGTTATTTTAGAAAGTATTGATGTTACTTTATAGAGTGCAGTAATATGTATAAAAAGCCCCTGGTAGATTAAATATACTGTAAGTTTTCTTTCAAGCTCTGAGGGCCCACAATGTACAGTGTGAATACACTGTATTTGAAAGAGCAATGCTTCATATAATTTGCTCTAGTTTATCTTAAAATGTGTGATTGGGTTGAGGTCAGGGAGAACATTCTAGAACTGTATAAATGGTGGGGGTAATGTTTGTGTGAATTGTAGGGAGATCATTCTATAATTGTTTGTGTTTTGGGGTGAGATTCTAGATTGAAAGACCAGTGGAAAGACCATTTTAGAACAATGTAAAAAGTGGGGAGACCATTCTATAACAGTGGTAAGAGAGGGAACACCATTCCATAAATGTGGGAAAAGTGGGAGGACCATTTCAGAACAGTGGAAAGAGTGAGAAGGCCATTCTAGAACAGTGTGAGGAGTGAGAAGACCATTCTGGAAGAGTGTGAAATGTGAGGGGACCATTCTAAAACAGTGTGAAGAGTAGGGGGACCATTCTAGAACAGTGTGAAGAGTATTGGGACCATTCTAAAACAGTGTGAAATGTGAGGGGAGCATTCTAGAACAGTGTGAAGAGTGGGGCAACAATTCTAGAACAGTGTGAAGAGTAGGGGGGCCATTCTAGAACAGTGTGAAAAGTGGGGAAACCATTCTAGAACAGTGTGAACAGTAGGGGGACCATTGTAAAACAGTGTGAAGAGTGAGGGGAGCATTCTAGAACAGTGTGAAGAGTAGGGGGACCATTCTAGAACAGTGGGAAAAGTGGGGAAACCATTCTAGAACAGTGTGAAGAGTAGCGGGACCACTCTAAAACAGTGTGAAAAGTGAGGGGAGCATTCTAGAACAGTGCGAAGAGTTGGGAAACCATTCTAGAACAGTGTGAAGAGTAGGGGGACCATTCTAGAACAGTATGAAATGTGGGGAAACCATTCTAAAACAGTGTGAAGAGTAGGGGACCATTCTAAAACAGTGTGAAAAATGAGGGGAGCATTCTAGAACAGTGTGAAAAGTGAGGGGAGCATTCTAGAACAGTCTGAAGAGTAGGGGGACCATTCTAGAACAGTGTGAAGTGTAGGGGGACCATTCTAGAACAGTGGGAAAAGTGGGGAAACCATTCTAGAACAGTGTGAAGAGTAGGGGGACCATTCTAGAACAGTGTGAAAAGTGGGGAAACCATTCTAGAACATTGTAAAGAGTGGGGGGGGGGGCATTCTAGAACAGTGTGAAGAGCAGTGTTGGGCACGTTACTTTGAAAAAGTAATTAGTTATAGTTACTCGTTACTTCTCCAAAAAAGTAACTGAGTTACTAACGGAGTTACTCCACTATAAAAGTAATTAGTTACCAGTAAAAGTAACTATCGCGTTACTTTTTATTATTCGCCCGTCAAAAAAAGGAAATCAATTATGCATTTACTATTATTATTAGAAAAATAACAAAAAATAACAAACGAAAATAAACCCAAAATGTTGACAAAAATATAATCTAACGAATTTCAAAAAAATAAAACGAAATTCTCCACACAACCAAAGAAAATTACTAAAACTTTTAATACTGAAAAAAGCGGAAAAACGCGTCTGGGGATGAAATTTAACAAACCAAGCCACACTCAAAAGAAATATGTATATATAAAACAAAATAATGGACAAAAACAACAATTTAATGCCCGTTAAAATGGTATTAATATAACAGCTTCACCAAAAGAGAATAGAGCTTAGATCGTGCCCAAAAAATCCGACCCAGCCGGAGCCCGTGCACATTCTGCCCAAGCCCGAACCATAAACTGTCATTATGAGCCTGACCCGATCCGCCCCATAAACTGTCTGTTTTCGGGCTGATTGAATGAGCGAAATATAATCAGAATTATGTTAATTAACACTGTAACATAGAAGCATAGAACTATTATTTAATTAAAATGATTTTTAAGATCAGCTACACACAATGCTGCAAGTCAAACGCGGAGGCGTTCACGTGCGCCCAGAGCTACGTGATTACAGTTTTCATTTTTATTATAGTTTAATTTTATTTTGTTTTTATTTTTTCTGTTCATTTTAGGGTGGGCTTGCTAGCGCGAGCGCTTTACACAAGAACTAACGGACCACGAGTGCCGCGCGCTCGGCACAACAACTCCCGCTGTACAACTCCGCTGTACAACAGCGCTTATAAATAAATTAAACACGAAAATGAGGGTATTCTATCAGTAATTTCAGTTCGTTTTAGTTAGTTTTATAAACACAAAATACAGTTCGAGATAGTTATGTTTTTCCTTTTAATTACCGTTTTTATTAGATTCAGTTAACACAAATGTTTTTCACTTTCAATTTTCGCTATTTCGTTCGCTTTAGTGAACAATAATAATTGGTTACTTAGCAACATTGTGATTATCACACCAGAGCTTTATATAAAATAAAAATAGGAGCCTGATTTCGGGTCGGTCCTCAGGTCAGGTGGGATTCGGGCAGAGAATCTAAGCTCTAAAATAGAAAGCAGCAGCACCACAAAAACCGGAGCAGCTAAAAAGAGCTTAACGTCCTTAATTCGGAACTTGGGCTGTCCACGGCAATCACTGAATTAATTAGAGCACGCAAATCGTCACAATTGTGCCTCACTTCACCACGCCAAACCACAGGCACAGCGGCCAGAAGCTCAAGTTCACCGGACAGAGGAGGGGTTAACCAGGGCAAAGCGAAATAAAATAAAAAAGTTCATAGAGCTGCTAAAGTAACGTGCAGTAACGGGGTGTCGGAAATGGTAACGGCGTTATAGTTACAGTCATAGTAATTAGTTAGATTACTCGTTACTGAAAAAAAGTAACGGCGTTAGTAACGCCGTTAGTTTTAACGCCGTTACTCCCAACACAGGTGAAGAGTAGGGGGACCATTCTAGAACAGTGTGAAAAGTGGGGAAACCATCTAGAACAGTGTGAAGAGTAGGGGGACCATTCTAAAACAGCGTGAAAAGTGAGGGGAGCATTCTAGAACAGTGGGAAATGTGGGGAGACCATTCCATAACAGTGAGAAGACCATTCCATAACAGTGAGAAGACCAATCCAAAACAATGGGAAGAGCATTCTAGAACATTGTGAAGAGTAGGGAGACCATTCTAGAACAGTGTGAAAAGTGGGGAAACCATTCTAGAACAGTGTGAAGAGTAGGGGGACCAGCCTAGAACAGTGTGAAGAGTAGGGGGAACATTCTAGAACAGTGTGAAGAGTAGGGGGACCATTCTAAAACAGTGTGAAAAGTGAGGGGAGCATTCTAGAACAGTGTGAAGGGTGGGGAGACCATTCCATAAGAGTGGGAAAAATGGGGAGACCATTCCATAACAGTGAGAAGACCAATCCATAACAGTGGGAAGAGCATTCTAGAACAGTGTGAAGAGTAGGGAGACCATTCTAGAACAGAGTGACGTGTGAGGGGACAATTCTAAAACAGTTTAGAAAGTGTGGGGATCATTCTTGAACAGTTTAGAAAGTGCAGGACCATTTCAGAACAGTGAGAAGAGTAGGGGGACCATTGTAGAACAGTGTAGAAAGTGTGAGAATCATTGTAGAACAGTTCGGAAAAGTGAGGGGACATTTCTAGAACAGTGTGAAGTGGCCAATGTTCCAGTTTCATGTATATCACTGTATCTGCCACCTTGTGACGGTTGCGTCATGGCTGCCCTCAGCTCACTGCCTCTAAATTCAACCAGTACAGATCTGACAGACTTCTCTACAAACCTCCCTCAACACCCACAGTACTGAATCTCCAATGGTCTGATTATATACCTGCAACCCACGCTATCTCACCTCAGCCACCAGCTCTGCATATCTCACCTTTCATAAGCTCCACCAACATCATCTTTAAATGGAACTGTATTCTCTATAAAATAAACATACACCAATGCTGTCAAAAACATTCTTAATGTTATAAAATTTTAACTTTACAGGAGAAGTGGAGAAAAAAGTAAAACAGTCATTTCTGAGCATCTTTTAGCACCTATTTTATCATAAAACTGATGGTTTTTGCATGCTCTGCATGTTACAATGGACATTTAGTGCTGTTTATACACAAACGTACACAAGTAGATTAACATTATCCTTTATTAATTAATGAAGTGGCTATTTATTCAACTCAATTTAACACTTTTACAGGAAGAGAAAACATGCAGAAGAAAAAGCTTCCTCAAATGTTAACACAGATCCCAGTCCAACCAAACACACACACACACACATACACACACTGTTCAGTCTTTTTATTTGTAGAATCAAATGATGTAGAGAAACTGAACAGATATTTACAGGACTTGGTACAAAGCTTCAGTCAGCAGATTAAAAAATGGCAGATACAAATGAGACCCAAAGCTAAACAGAGAAAGCAGCCAATAAATCAAGGCAGCAAGGAAGTAGCTAATTGTTTAAACTCAAATTGACTCATTTACAGGAAGAGAAAACACGCAGAAAAAGAATAGCTGTGATTATAGTTTTGTTTAAGGGTGTCACACAGGCCTGACTCAGGACAGACACTTGCAGATACAAATCACAAAAGATACAAAATGTTTATTAGAAAAGGGAATATGCTTACAAGAGTAGTGAGGGGCAGGCAGGGTCAGTAACAGAATGGCAGCAAACATAAACAACATACCAGAGACAGTATTTAGGTAATCCATGGTCATACACAAAAAACCCAACAATGAAGGGGAGAAGGCAAAGGTGGTGTCAAAATTACAAAAAAAAAAAAAAATCGTCATTAAGGCAAACAGTAGAAAGGGAAAAAGACGAAAAATAGTTATACAAAACAGGTCAGTAACAAAAAAGCAAAGACAAAGCAATGCATCATAGAAGAGCTAGGGAAACTAGATTCAATACTCCAGACTGAGGGGGAATATATACAGGGGAGAAGAGGGGAAAACACTCAATAGCTCGGAGAGTGAATCAGTAGTGTGAGAGAGATCCGGTGTAAGTGCATGCTGGGAAATTGAGTTTTTTTTAGTGAGTCTGGAGCAAGCAAACTGACAGCGTCAGTACTGACAGATGTTTTTTTTTTTTTTTTTTTTTACCATATCATAATTGACCATTTTACATTTTTAACAGAAATGTTTTGAGATTTAGTAAGTGAGCAAATAACACAGAAAAACATACCTACCTGTACTGATGTCAACCTGAAATCACAACCTGAAACAAAGCTAAAACTGAAGTGCAGAGCTGTCTAAAATCATCAGGGACAAACCTGTAAATCTGCAATCTAAGTAAAACGTATTTTAATGTCCTTGAGTGGTCTAGCCAGTCTTCAGACCTGAACACAATAGAAAGTCTTTGAAGGGGGATGAAATGCAGTGTTGCCCAGTGACCGCTCCAAAACTAGAAGGATCTAGAGAAGATCTGTATGGAGGACGGGGACAAAATCACTGCTGCAGTGTGTGCAAATTTGGTCAAGAACTACAGGAAATATCTGACCTCTGTAATTGGAAACAAAGATTTCTGTACCAAATATTAAGTTCTGTTTTTTAATTGTATTAAATATTTATTTCATGCAAAAAAAATGCTAATAAATAAATAAAAAAAATCATACAATGGAGTTTTTTTAGATTCTGTCTCTTACAGTTGAAGTGTATCTACGATAAAAATTACAGACCTCTCCATTCTTTGTTGGTGGGAAAACTTTGCAATGTATCAAATACTTAATTTCAAATTATGTATCAAATTCAAAATTTGCAGTGTATCAAATACTTAATTTCCCCACTGTATCAACCACCACTATATTATACAGACCCCTAAAGAGAATCCTATACAATGATCAGTGTCAGTGATTGTTCTTGTTTAACAGTAGGGTTTTTAAGACAGTGCTGTGCAGCACTCTAACTGAATATTAAAGCTCTGGATCATCCAGTGAACCAGATCCACAAAGAAAAGCTTCCTCAAATGTTAACACTGATCCCAGTCAAACAGAACACACACCTACACATACATACACACTCCGGTCAGTCTTTTTATTTTATTTGTAGAATCAAATGACGTAGAGAAACTGAACACATATTTACAGGACTTGGTACAAAGCTTCAGTCAGCAGATTAAAAAATGACAGATACAAATGAGACGCAAAGCTAAACAGAGAAAGCAGCCGACAAAGCAAGGCAGATTCCCTAGAGTAGGAGTTTAGAAAAGACTTTTATTTTACAAATTCTCCTAACGAGTCATCTCCGAGTGGATTGCACTGATGCATGAATTATATAGCCTTATATGTTTTCCCTTTTGCAAAAGGAATTAAAAAAAGAATTCATAATGAAATGTGGAAAAGAGATTTTTATTAAAACACTCTGGCCTCTCTTCAGTTCTGCACATGGAGGACAACATTCTAGTGTTTTTTTTTTATTGCACATGAAACGCTTCTGATCTGCTTATGCTTACATTTTCTTTTTTGGCACAGTTGGCTAACCATACCTGGGGCCACAGAAACGTTTAGTGGGAGGGCCTTAATGTAGTGTAGGGATCTGCTGATTGGCTCCACATTGGTGGCATTTTTGTGGCAAGATCTATGGGCATGGTAGCGCGGTGGAGGGATGTATGGTTATGGCCGTGGAAACTTACCACTCCTCATCCAGGGTGACCATATTTTTATTTGGGTAAACCAGGACACCTGGCTAAATGACGTCAACACCTAATTTGCATAATACATGTTTTTTGAAGCTGTAAAGGATTAAGTTCATGGGAGTGAAAAAAGTGAGTAAAAAACACCCTAAATATGTTAGAAATGTTACAAATGAACAACTTCTGTTGCTTTTTAAATAGGCCGTCACTTTTTTACAATAACTTCATTTTTACGTGAATTACATAAATGAGTTTTTTCCCATGTTCTTAAATTCCACCTGTTTTTTAGGGTTTTTGTTTGTTTTATTATTTTTTTTTTACGTTTTCTTAAGTTTTCTTATTTTTAAACCTATCATAGACAAATTGTTCAATGGTTCAATAGATATGTAGCTTTTTACAAAGAGGCAGACACTGTGGACGAGTTGAGTGACAGGATGTGTGGTGAATGAGTTGACTGACTGAGACTGTGGGAGTTAAATACGGACGTTTGGTCACCCTACCTCATCATAACAGCTAAAAATTTAGTCCCTGTGCTACTGAACCCACGTCTTGTGGTCTAGTGAGATCAACATAAACTTGTGGTGTCAAGCATGTTTGGTGGCATACTGGTGATGAGTACCAAGACAACTGCCCCTTTCTTACAGTCAAGTCAAGCATGGGGGTGGTAGCATCATGTTCTGGGGCTGTATGATTAGTTCTGGTATTGGTGAGCTCAGCTCCAACATGTACTTTTAGTGTACAGCGGCACGGCTAACGTGAACAGTATAAAAGCACCTTTAGTCTGTGGAGAAACATCAGATGAATGTAACCTGTGCAGCTCTTCACACAATAAATTAATTAACAATAGAATAAAAAAAAAACAAAACAGAGAAATCCATTCATTGATATAATTTCTGCATTAAGATAAGAAATGTCTGAATTGATAACTTGCTGCACCATCAATGTATATATACTGATTACTGGAGGTTTCCAATAGATGCCTGCACCAGTTTGATGTTATTTATGTCTTTGCAGCTCTTTCCATGTGCTCATCGTTAAAGCTCATATTGTAATAATGATAAAAAACGATTCATATAACACTATTTTGATACTACTGACTGCTACTGCACTGCCCCCACCCATTTTTATGCTGCATCTAGTTTTTTTCACATTAGCACTGCATCTCTGGGGTGGGCCAAAATATTGATATTGGATTTATTGCAACGTTTTTATTTGCAATACATTATCGTTATGTTGTGTCATATTTTTACTGTGGTAAAAATATTGGGTGTCAAATTGTGTAAAACCAACACCAATAAACCAATAATTCCAGGTATTTGATAATTCAGAAGTATTTTATCATGTTCAGTAACACAGATGCCGTGAAGAATCGTAAAGAACTGTCTTGCGATATATCGAGTATCATAGAATCACAGAATCGCGATATTATCATTAACATGGGCAACATATCGTGATACACTGCCTGGCCAAAAAAAAAAAAATCACACACTAATATTTTGTTGGAGCATCTTTAGCATTGACTGCAGCACACATACAATGTGGCATTGTTTCAATAAGCTTCTGCAGTGTCAGAAGATTTATTATTCAATCCAGTGTTGCTGGATTAATTTTTCACCAAGATCTTGCAGCAGAATTGATGATGGTAGAGTCTGACCACTGCACAAAGCCTCTCTTCTCCATCCAGCTCATCCCAAAGATTCTCAATGAGGTTAAGATCTGGACTCTGTGGTGAACTCTCTCTGAATCCATGTGTGAAAATGATGATCTCATGCTCCCTGAATCCTGAACTCTTTCACAATTCCAGCCCCATGAATCCTGGTATTGTCATCTTGGAATATGGCCGTGTGTATCATCAGGGAAGAACTATAAAATCCATTGATGGAATAACCTGCTCTATATTCAGTATATGCAGGTAGTCAGCTGACCTCATTCTTTCAGCACATACTGTTGCTGAACCTAAACCTGCAGACCAACTGCAGCAGCATCAACCAACCCCACATAATTTACTTACTTAAATCCAGATTGTGAGTTTTTTCGGCCAGGCAGTGTAGAAACATGGTTAATTATGGACGCAAAATAAAAAATTCTCAATTGAAAGCCATTGAGAAAGTCATTAAGTGAAACATTAAAACATCAAAACGTCAAGAGACCTAATCATAATAACAATAACAATCTTTCACATAATCAAGTATATTTCCACAGCCTTCCATTAGACCAAGCATTGCACACACTCTCCAAGATCACCCTCATTATTAACATCATCCTAACCCTGAGACGAGCCTCCTCTCACAGCTGCTTCTTTGAGAGTGCATGCCAGCAAAGCACAAACGCCAGTCACCAGAAATGCAGAGCAGAGCAGTCGGTCTTTATCACACTTGTTTCAGGATTCTGTACATCAAAAGGCACAAAAACAAACGTCAAACTTGCCGTGCCGCCGCTCTGAGGAGGCAGGAAGGAGCTGGGCGGAGAAGATGCTACACAGCAGAGACACGGATGCCCGTCATAAACAAACGCCAATAAACGCAGAGAAAGTAGCGATGTTGCTGAAGGCTTATCTCATCATAGACTGACAGGTCCAGGAGGCTCAGAGCACATGACGGCTCGGCAGCATGCGTGACCATGGGCAGCTAACAGGGTAAATATGAGTCACAGTAAACAAAGCCTGACACACCAGACACAACAAACTCTCCAACTCAGACTCAACACAAAACAAACGCTTAGAAAATGACTTACAGCACAAAACGCACTGTAAATATTTATATACAGGCAGGTCCATAAATATGTGCGGAAAGATACCAAAGTGTAGATTTTTAGCTATAATTTTAATTCAAGGGATTTATCTGAAACATTGCATTAGCTGTTTAGTTACAGTTAACCTGGCAGAATTTTGTTGTGCCCTTTTTTCAGAGGGCCTTGATGACCACACACACACTACAACCAAACCAGACTTTTGATCAGGGTTATCACAGTCATTTGACAATAAATAGCTTCACCCAACCACTAACATGACTGGAAAACTTTTTTGCCATCAAGCTTCCGGCGCTCAGAGGGAGCAAAGTTGTCTCTGTTCCCTCCGGGTGGGTAGGTGGTGCTCTCTCCCCACATCACTCCTAGGGTGATGTCCGCAGCACAGGGCGTCTGTGAGCTGATGTATCAGAACAGAGTCGCTGCGCTTTCCTCCGAGCGTTAGCGCTGTGATGCTACTCGGTAATGCTGCATCAGCAGCAGCTTGAAAAGAAGTGATGGCTGACTTCACATGTATCAGAGGAAGCATGTGTTAGTCTTCTATGGCAAGCCAACTAAGCCAAAACGTGTGGGAAAGAAACGCCTCCACGCATAAAAATATCACGTGTCCACACGTATAAAAAAAAATCACATGTACAGGCAGTAAAACTGTTCGTGTATACACGACTTGGCATCTAACATCCAATCAGTAAACGCACCTATGCATACATTTGCATTGTAATAAGGCAGCCTGACAACACATGATGTCATGCAACGTATTGTATTCCATATTCATAAGACGCTTACGTGGGTTACAACGGAGTCTCACCGTTCCATGACATAGCCTCATACATACTTATACACACTCTGCACGTAAGGTCCACGTAACTGAAAAGTTGTAATCATGTGACTATGATGTACCCCCTATTTCATATCTACCTCTGTACAGGTAAAAAAAAAAAAAGCACGTGATGTACAGACGGCATAAATTTGCACGTAAAAAGATCACGTCTGTACACGTAAAAAATAACGTATTTGTCAACTTGTAATATTTTTACGTGTGGACACATGACATTTTTACGCCTGGAGGCGTTTCTTTCCCACACGATTTGGCTTAGTTGGCTTGCCATAGTCTTCACCCTCCTGGTGTGTTGGGGCATCACTAGTGATAGGGGGAGTCCTAATAAGTGGGTTGGGTAATTGGCCGTGTAAATTGGGGAGAAAATGGGAAAAATTAGAAATAAAATTATAATTAAGAAAAAAAAAGACAAAGAAAGCAAAAATTCTGCTGAGGTATGTTAACTTTTGATCACAACTGTACATAACAATTCTCTAATCTCTTAGTCCCCAAGATTTTTTTTGTATTTTGTTGGATGTAATTGTGCAGCTTTTACATTTTAACAGATTGAAGATTGAACAAAACGACATCCAGTATCTTACTGAAGTGAGAACTCCCCTCACGTTTTTGTACATATTTTATTATATATTTTCATTGGAGAACACTGAAGATATGACATGTTGATACAGTGTAAAGTAGTCAGTGTACAGCTTTGCGTAAATTTGTTGTGCCCCTTAAATTAACTCAACACACAGCCTTGTTAGAAAAACCACTGGCAACAAACGTGAGTACACCCCTTAGTGAAAATGGCCTATTTGTGCCAAAAGTCTCATTATCTTTTGTGAGGCCACCATTATTTTCCAGCAGTGCCTTAACCGTCTTGGGTATGGAGTTCACTAAAGCTTCACAGGTTGCCATTTGCATCCTCTTCCACTTCTCCATAAGGATGCTCCACAGATGCTCAGTAGGGTTTAGGTCTGGAGACATGGTTGGCCAGTCCATCATCTTTATCTTTAGGCTTCTTCTGCAGGGCAGTACATGTTGGAGCTGAGCTCTCCAATACCCGAACCAATCATTCAGCCCCAGAACATGATGCTACCACCCCCATGCTTGACTTGACTGTAAGCAAGGGGCAGTTGCCTTGGTACTCATCACCAGTATGCCACCGAACATGCTTGACATCACACGTTTATATTGATCCCACTAGACCACAGGACGTGGGTTCAGTAGCCCAGGGACTAAACTTCTTAGGTTGAACTTGGGGAGGCCTGTACTGAGTGGAACCCACCCACCAATCCAAAACTGCTGTATGACCTTAACCAATGTGCTGTATCTCAGTTTTAGGGTGATTGCAATCTTCTTATAGTCTAAGACAGCAATTAAGTTTGGCCACGGGCCAGATACTTTCCGACCCATAACGTGGTGGGCCACAAAAAAAACTTTTTTTGGAAAATGAAGTGTAATGGGATGGAGTGCTACAGACTAGTAGCTCTCCATCCCTGAGGGTTGTTAAACCCAATTGCAGAACAGTTGAATTCAAAGCAGGTAAACCCAAGAAGAAATGAAAAAATAAATAAACACATCGCTTCTCACGCGGGATCAAGCCCGTTTTGACAGGGTCGCAGTCCAATACACTATCACTGCCCCAGCTAATGAACTGGGACACAGCCAGTAAAAAGTGCCCTTACAAGGAGATAAGAAGCCCAAGAATGGGCAAAAAACTACCTTCACGTCAAGCATGACAGAGAGACAGGGGAGAAATGTAAATAAAAGCATTTTATTTTTATTTTTTTCATTATTGTTCATTAGCAACAACCTTACAGGCCAGATCTTTCATGCTCACGGAAACCATCTGTCCCGCTGGGCACCTACTGCCAAACCCCTGGTCTAGGCCATCTTTGCGCAGAGCAACAATTTAGTATCTTACAACCAGAGAGTTCTTTGCCATGAGGTGCCATATTAAATAACCAGTGGCCAGTAAGGTATAAAACATCATATTTAACAGCTCTGCTCCCCATGGCACAATTTGGCCATTTTCACTTAAGGGTTGTACTCACTTTTGTAACCAGTGGTTTACATATTACACTGTGTGTTGAGTTATTTTGAGGGCGCAACAAATGTGCACTGTTATACAAGCTGTACACTGACAACTTTGTATCAAAGTTTCATATCTACTTCAGTGTTGTCCCATGAAAAGATTCAATTAAATATTTACAAAAATCTTTTGTTAGATACTGTATTCATAAACAGAATTTATTGTGAATAAACGTATTTATATAAACCTACATTGAAAGTACTTTTCCACATGCTCTGTGCAATTACACACGCTCACCAGAGAGGTCTCTAAATCCCCAATTCCCTCAAACATACAGACTGTGGCTTTAAATAAATGTATATTACATATTTTGATAAACTTATTAAATTAAAGTTGAAAATGTACACTTCAGTCCCACGCTGATTACTTCATTTCAATTTAACCGTGGTGGTGTGCAGAGCAAAAGGACAAAAACTGTTTTACTTTATGGTCAATATTAATTACGAACATGAACAGAACAGAGCAGTCCTACTAAAAAAATTGAAAAGTAAAACATGACCACTGCTTTATAAACATAATGAAAAAAGGAAAGAGCAGATAAAACATTTTTGGCAGCAGTTTCCTTCTTGTTTTTTTTTTTTTTCCAAATAAAGTATATTGCCATGTTCTGGTTAGAATTGGCATTACATCTTTTTCCCCCATGAATGTTATCTACTCTTTTATAGACGTAAAGATATAATTTGTTATTATAACATTACATCAAATAAACCTTTAGAATATATTGTAAAGTTTTATATTCTACTCTGCAAATGTTTTATTCACAAACAAACATTTTTAGACAATTTTCCTATCTTGCTAATTTAATTTAATTTACTTCTCAATTCTTTAAATAACATTAATACAAAGAAAAAAATATTTTTTTTCTGTTATTATGATCTGCTTTATAATGATGATCTATTGTATATTGACGAGCTATCCTCAATTAATGTACCAATGGTTTTATTTGTTGTTTTGTTATTTATTATTTTGTTCTGCGTTCGTTAATTCTTTGCCTGCGTCTTTGGTTCTGGAGTATGTTGATCTGTACCTACTAAGCATGTTGAACATTATGTCTTTGTCTGGTGTTATTTGTATAGTTGAGTTGAAAAAAAATCACACACATATTTAAAGGTTGGTTCACATACTATTTAAAAGTCACATTTTGAGAAAATTAAATAGATTTATTCATTGCTCATTTTTTCTGGTATTTTTCCCACGGTCCCTAAAGTGCCACACGGCACTAAAGATACATGTGATTGTTCACCCAATCTTGATCAAATATTATCAAATACAAGTTAGGTTCAGTAAAGAACTAAATTCCCATCAGTCCCACACTGCCTGTAAGATGTTCCTCTGTGATGCGTTTAGGGGGGTTGGTTGATCACGCAGTGGGGAGTTTTGGGTGGTAAGGAGGGTTTGTGAATTACTGTGAATCCTAAAAAGTGTTCAAACAGTAAAAGAAGGTCTAATAGATGTACAGTATGCTGCCAATGGTTACATTGTTTGAAATGAACGTTTGCATTATGTAAACACAAGCAGCTGCTCGCTGCTACTAAAAATCTGTGCTGAAATGGTTCGAAGCTGATCTCCAAATGGGTTTCAAAAGACACATTTTGCCACTCTGCGGAGTCTGATCTCACAGCTGGCACAGAAGACGTTGATCACAACACACCACGGCACTGCAAATCGAGAAGCTCCGCGGGGAGTACTACTAAATCAAGTCACTGGCTTTCAGTAAAGTGCTAAAAACGTCAGCTGAAATAAACAGGAGCGCATAAAATCTCACGGGCCTCAAAATGCACAGAATAAACATAACTCTAAAAATAAACAGCTCACCGTTCAATATGGTCCCAAAGGTGTCCCGTATCTCATAAAGGGAATATTCATTAATGCAAACGGCAGAGCCCCTGTGTCTAAGAGTTTGTAGACTCCTCAACATGACGCAATACAAACATCAACTGCATCAATTCACACAAGTATATACATATTTAAAAAAAAGAAAAAAAAAATCATTTTCACATCAAAGTGCTTGGCAATTTTCACAGTGTGTGACTGAACAGTCTTTTTTTTAATCAGTGAAACTTCTGGTGACAAGAGACACTCAGTAAATGATGCCTTGTGTCAGTTTTTTATCTTATCTGAAATGGCTGGATGACGACTTTCTAATTGGACGAATTGGATTTTGGATCAGCCTTCACAAAAGGAACTGTTGTGAACGGAACAGAACCACAAACAGCGCTCCAAAGCAACTGAAGTCCTTATCTCATCTGTGAAGCACAGTGGTGGTAGATTCAGGGTTTGGTCCTGATTTGCTGCATGTGGGCCAGGACAGTGACAGCAATTCATCATATATGGCATATCTTAAATTAGTTGAATTATCCTTTTAAACATCTTCTCTGGTTGGGTCCATGTTCACCTCCTGCCTCAGAATAGCTAAAGTCAGCTTAGTCCCATCTTTGAAATTTCAGGCCACCAAAATCCAAAAAAAAAAAACCCTCTCCTCTAGTGTGCTGATGCACAGATAAAGGCAAGTGCAAATCTCTTCACTGCTCCAACTGCCTGAAAAAGACAGTCTCTGCTGCAAAGCTGCTCATCTTCAAATCAGTATCTCAGAAGGTCTCATGAAGACCTGTTGAGGATTCTCCTCCCTCCAACGTGTGGAAGCTCCTTCAGTTCCTGCAGCTGGAGCTACGGTCAGGATGCAGAGGGCCAGATGGGGAGGGGGTGGGCCTCAGTATTGAACACATACTTATCCAGGCTGATCAGATCAGGGTCGTCAGAGAACAGCAGAAACAGGTACTTCAGAGTTTCCCCGAGGAAGAAGCTCTCCATCTTGTCTCTGGGGCCGGGGTTCACTGGGTCTCGCACGTTCCCTATGGAGGTGTAGCCGCCGCTGGGCACCTGACGGAGAAAGAGAGAGTGTGACATTACAATTATCAATTATCAATTACACAGTATTAGTGAAAGAATAATGTACCCAATATTGTAAAAAAACAAAAACCTATTAATTTAATATCCATTTACTTAAAAGTTCCCAAGAACCAAACCCCAACAAATCATGTTTAGTCAAATGTTTATATAATATACACTAATATTTATATAATATATATTGTCATTTAATCTGTAAAAAAAAGGAATTTATGCACAAAAAAGGGTTAAACAAACCAGAATATGTTTTATATTTTAGATTCTTTAAAGTAACACTTGCTTAGAAGACAGCTTTGCACATCTTATGAGCAGATATACAGTGAATAGCTCTATTTGAGTAATGATCTAATCCATATTATAGTATACTTAAGTAATTAAAAAAAAAAACTTTAAGAATTGAAGGTCAGTCAATCTGAAAAATTTCAAGAACTTTGAAAGTATCCTCAAGTGCAGTCACAAAGACCTTAAAAAAAAATTATGATTAAACTGGCTCTCATCAGGACCGCCCCAGGAAATGAAGAGCAAGAGTTACCTCTGTTGCACTGGATAAGTTCATCAGAGTTACCAGCCTCAAAATTTGCAAGTTAACAGCTCCCCAGATAAGAGCACTTAAATGCTTCAGTACCAGAGTATTTTGTTTTGTTTAAAAATTTAAGTTACATGATTACTTATGCATTCTCTCAAAGTCTGGGTGACCTCAGTATTTATTTACAATGTAGAAAAAAAATCAGAGCGAAATGGTTTTAAAAGTTCACTATTGATACTTCAAACTTTTGCATGAGTTGCTTGAGTTGGCTTCCCAGCTGCTCCCATAAATGCTTGATTGCTGATAAATTAATCAGCATCTGGGCAGTCTGTTTGGTAGAGACATTCCAGAGAACTCTTGCTGTGTGTGGGTGAGCATTATCCTGTTGAAAAATGCCAGGTGAAAGCCCTGCCATCAGTGGCATCAACACAAGTAATCACATGATGTCTTGCATATATCGATGAGCTGTTTGAGTCCCTCATATCACTACTAGGAGTGACCAACTGTGATAGGCAATTGTTTCTCTAAATCATCACACCAGTATGTCAAAACACAGAGAAGACAGGATTGAGGAGTTACCTCAAACCCAACCGTTGGAGCCATACAGTTCCAGTCTAAAGCAGTTCGTGTTTCCTGTTCTGCAAATGAAGACAAGAAAGGCTGGCTGTCTGTTGGCGTACGATGGCAAGCAATCTGGCCTCTCTCAATCCAATGACTCTAAAAAGGCATGTCTAGCAGTCATTGATCTCTCGCCAAGAGGTACACTACCCAAAAGTGGCTTCTGAGAGCTTTTTTTAAATGGCAGTTTCTCGGTGTTACGTATCTGCCCGAGATATAACTGCATGCTGAGTTTTACAGCAACACAGGTTAATAAGTATAATTTATTGAAAGTCAAACGAATACTTAAAAGGATGACAAGGATTACGTTAATGGCATTTGGCAGACGTTCTTATCCAGAGCAACTTTAGAGCAGAGGAATGTCACATTAGGAGTCGTGCCCAGAGACTCCTTGGTTTGAGAGTCCTTGGGAAAGACAGTGAGTTTTCCTGGAAGGAGAAAAGAACACCAGAGCAGAGCAGAACAGAACAGACAGCTGCATGGAGGGCCGCTGCAGAATCCAATATACCGCATCAATAAATACAGCTAAAAATAATGTCAGTCTTTGTTGTGAGATTTGAGAGAGACTAATAAGAGAATCCAAAATACTGCATGCATTAACACGCAAACTGGCATTTATTCAATATATCAATATAATCAATATGGTGTTTAATTGAGTGATTGTGGCATCTATGCATTATGGGAAAAAAACAAAGCCTTTCACTCCACAGTCTCCACAGGTGTGTAAAACCAAGCACTTAGGCATACAGGCTGCTTCTACAAACATTAGTAAAAGAATGGGTCTCTCTCAGGAGCTCAGTGAACTCCAGCATGGTACCGTGATAAGATGCAGCACCTGTGCATCAAAGCCCAGTCATGAAATTTCCTCACTACTAAACGTCAACCTGACCTATGAGTCAGCACTGCACTGCCAAATCTAAAGGCTCAACCCTTTAGTTCCAGTAAAATGAACTCTTAATAATTTAGCGTACCAAGAGAATTTTGGACAAAAGAAACACAAGGCAGGGTTCATAAAAATATTAGTACAGTAGCCAAAATACATCAAGAATTTTCTATATTTTAGAATACAAAATGTATGTGACACGTTAGGATTAGCAGATCACTGAAGGTGAAATTTAGAGCCCCTGATTTATTTAAAGACCAGGGATCTATTAAAGTCCAAAGTTTACAACACACTGTTGGAAAAGTCTATCCTGACATAAACAAAAGAGATTTCTGAGGACCTCAGAAAAAGAGTTGTTGCTACTCATCAGGCTGGAAAAGGTTAAAAACCATCTCTAAAATAAAGTGTGACATCATGACAAAAACAAAGGATATTTCAGAGGATCTTTGGTACCAAACAGGCTGGACAAGACTACAAAACCTCTAAAAAAATCTCTTAAGAGTGCAGACTCCATCAATCCACAGTCATATAGATTATGTACAAATGGAGGAAATCCAAGATCATTGTTACCCTCGCCAGGAGTGTCAACCAACAAAGATCACTCCAAGAGCAAGGTGGAATAGTCTACACACTCACAAAGGAACCTAAGGGAACTCCTAAACAAACAGAGATACATCTGTGAAACACAGTGCTGTTAGGATCAGAGTTTGGGCCCAATTTGCTGCATGTGGGGTAGAACAGCTTGCCATCATTAATGGATGAACAATAATTTTAAATTATAACAACCAATTGAAGTGGATCATGCAGACAATGACCCAAGGTACACAAAAGCATACCAAAAATGGTTAAGGAAGAATAAATTGAATGTTTTGAAATGGGGGATTTTGTGAGACCTGTCCTTATTTCAGCAAATATGTTGTGGGCAGAGCTAAAGCAAGGAGTCGATAAAAGAAAATCTGCCAACTGAACAAAGCTGAATCTATTATTTTTAGAGGAATTGACTAAAATTCCTTCAGGCCAATGCGCTGGACTGATCAACAGTAAGAAACGTTAAGCTGCTTTTATTGCTGCACAAGTGGGAAAATCAGACACTGAAATTAAGGTTCACATCATTTTACCTCTCACAGATATGTAGCATTTAATCATTTTGCTGCATAAATAAATTATCAAGTCTATATTTTTGTCTCACTTGTTAGATCTCATTTGGTTCTACTTATCTTGTTTTTTTTGTTTTTAATCTGATGACATGTTAGGTCAAATTAATTCATAAATATGGAAAACTTTTTCATGGTTTGGTTAAATTGTGCTGGAGAACGTTTTTTCCCACTCCCCCCTGGCCTGCACTCACACCGCGTTTAAACAATCCGTGCCCGAGCACGCTTACATTATTACTTACTGCTCAGTGGGCTTGCTGGTGTTGTGCTAAATTCAGCACCCCTGCCATTAAAAGCACCCTCTTTAGGAAGTGTGTTGTTTAGATAAAAGAAGAAGATAATCCACTTTAATATACTTATAAATACATGCCAGAATTGACAGTTATCTGGAATGGCACGGATTGCCTAGTGTGAGTACACCCTTAGTCAGTGGGAAAAGCAATAGCTGAGGTAGCTGGTACTAGGTGAGGAGTAAGTGATACAGGTTAGATATCAGACTTACTCTGGTGAACTTGTTGAAGCTCTGCAGTATCTCCCAGCCCCAGTCTCTGTATTTACTGTCCTGGGTAAATCTGTACATGTAGAACAGACTCTCCACCGTCTCCGGCCTCAGCAGGTTGTGTCTATCTGCAGGCTGAACATACAAATGTATCATTGTGAATCAGATAAGAACTATATTCCATGATGTTATAAAAAAAATACATTAAAGACCAATGTAAATACTTCAAAATCATCCTGTAAAAGTTGATAATTTGAAGGTTAAATGCCTAAATCTTACAACCAGCACAAGGTGCGTCACGATGCTCATTGCTATCTTACAAACCCAACAACAGTCTATTTTTAAACATGCCCTTGAACTCCATCATTTAAATAGCAATGCAATTGGCATGGTGGTCTGGAAATAAAGTGCATTCAGGTACATTTCTGGTGTATTGCTATCTTGGCAATGGAAAACACTGATAAATACAACCTAGCAGACTTCAACAGTTAAGACGTTCATCGCCAACTTGGCAGTGAATTGTCACAGGAGCATCCCTAAAGTGCTTGTTATGCAAGCATGAACATGCACCAATGAACAAACCTTTTACATTAACAATAAACAAAATAAAACGGCACGATTGTACATCAACACACAATATAGGTATTTTTTATATTACTGTTGTTGGTGTTTGCTAAGTCATGAATGGATTCATTAATGTCCAGGTAGCAGCACCATTACAAAATAACAAGCTGCCAAAGTCAGAGTGCACCGGGCTCTTAAAGGGAATGGCAAATCACAGGCAGACTGTTTTATTGCATGTTACGCCAAAACACACCCGTGATTAATTAAACAAATTAGAAGCTGCACATGTAGTACTTTGCTCATTGTTACGATAGCGAAGACACACCGACACACCCTAAATCAAGCTGCACACTAGTTTTATGTGAAGTACAAGGAGGTTACGTTTGCATTGTGTTTAATATAAAAACTGTTGTACGTTTGAAGGGGGCTGCTTTCTATATGACTCTCTCTCTCTCTCTCTGTATGTATATATATATATATATATATATATATATATATATATATATATATATATTGTGGCGTGAGGAGGCGGGGGAACCGTGGGTCCGCCCCACGCCGGAACTCACAGCCATGTCTGTCCCAGCCGGTGTGCATTCAGGACTGATTAAGCCGCCAGCTGGGACAGGCATAAAAACTCTGCCTCAGCTCACACTCGAGAGAGACTTGGACTTGGGAGGAGTGAGCTGAGGCCGCACGGACCTTTAAAACGACCCCGAAGTGGTTTATAGACTCTAGAGCCCCATTGGGCCATGGTATGTTTATTTAAGTTTGTTTCTGGGTGTGGTGGAGGGCATTTAAGAAAATAAAGGTATGTTTTGAGTTCATTTACTCCCCGTGTCTGTGTATTTCTGTGAGTTTCCTCCTTCCGGGTCACAGTGGTCACGCCCCTAACCCCAGGGGCCTACCACAATATATATATATATATATATATATATATATATATATATATATATATATATATATATATATATATATATATATATATATATATAAATAAAAGAAAACATTTTTAAAGTTATGTAATCAAGAATTGCTCATATATTAGAAGAATATTGAGTTTATTATTATTATTATTTTTTTTTTTTACAATATCAAAGTTTGTGCTATAAAGTGTATTAATGCTTATTTTTCATGTTTAAGCCTCAGCCACCTGTAGACACCTCCTTACCTTGACGTCTACATCGCGGCCGTTGTGGTTCTGCAGGTTGAAGTGGGCGATTTCAGGACTCAGCCCCGTCTCCATCTGCACATACATTTGATGACATGTCTCTATCAGCTGCACAGCCAGCTCCATGTGGTCAGCAGGAAGACCGTTATGAGCTCCCAGAGCCAGCGTTCCTGGCAGGAAACACACCAAATGATCCTGAAAAAGAAGAGAAGAAGAGACAGAGGGAAGGAGATATAGAATAAACAAGAAATTGGAGGCAGAGAGCAAGCACGATGATGAGAGGAACAGAATAAAAACACAGAAAATAAAATAAATCAGATGTGGCCGAGGTCAAAGCCACAGGCTGTCTAATCTCCCCGTCTAATGTCAATTTTCATCCTCATAAGCGAGTCAATTTCACTGGCCTCATTTAGCATATTGAATTTGAGGCCAGGGATTAAACAAACAGATTGACTCAAACACCACCAGCCTATAGATTAAATCTGGATTTAAAGCCCGGACACGTGAGCTCATCTTTTTTTTTTTTTTTTAACCGCTCACCATCTTGGGGTTGAGTCGTCCGTGCGACAGCTCGCCTACGAACAGGAGTTTACTGGGAGCCGTCTGTTTCAGGAGGTTCTTCTTTACTCCTTCCACAGCCTGAATGTAGTCCTCCAGTAACCTAAATACACACACGCATACACACACCAGGGAATCTTAATGTCTCAGTGTGATAAAGTCCCTGTACATGTACCATCAAATTGGGTACAAAGTGCCTCCTAGAGGCTAAAATGAGCCAATGCACCAAAACAATCAATAAAACCTATAAACTAATGAGGTTTTATACAGGAACTCCGATAAATGTACAGGAATACTGCTTCAGATAAAAAATAGCCTTTAAACAAAAAAATGTATTGGACAGGTATAAAGCCTAGTCCTAGACTAAATTTACCTTACAATATGAAACCTCCATTCAAAATGCTGTGTAGTCAAAGACCAGGCTTAATCCATGTTTGAAAACTGCCCCAAAATATCCAAATTGTTTCTGGATATTTAAGTTGTATGTTATTCGTAGTGTACTACAGATTATACTGTCTCATAGTGTAGTATTTGGATATTTAAATAGTATTTTCTTTATTAAAAATTAGGTATTAGCTTTATGTAGTTTCAATGTACAGTACCATTTTTTGTATTTTTTCCTTCATTGTAAATTAATACTAAAGTTATTCAGACTATAAAGGAAAACATAAGTGTAATAAACTTAAGTGTTAAACGAACAAAGAAGTTGAAGTAATTAACTCAGTAATTGATGAGTTCAGCAGCACAGCTGTTAACTGAAAGCCTGAATTCCAGGTGACTCTACCTCATAAAACTGACTGAGAAAATCCAGCCAAGATGTGCAAAGCTGTCATCTAATCAAGAGGTTCTACTTTGAAGAATCTTAAATATAAAATATATTTTGATTAAGGATTTAAAAAGATCTAAAAATGAAATTGGCTATTCCAATTTTTATAAATTGCAAGTATAAAACGTAAAAAAAAAAGCAGTCCTAGAAAGTTCAACCCACAAGCCAACTGTAAAATGTGTAAAGAAGGACAATATGATATAGTGTGATATGTTTCAGTACTGTCAGCAAGACTCTAAATTAATAAATCTCATCAAAAAAGGGGAATTTATCTGAAAACAGAGTAAAACACTGCTATCTAGTGGTTGGGCTGAAACACAACACAAATTGAACCACTGTGGACCAGCAAGGTTCTACAACAATACACCAAAACGATTTGTTAAAATCAACTAAAATCGTTTATTGAGAATTATACCACAGTTAGTTCCGACCCTGCAATGAGTGCCCTTATCAGCCGGTAATTATACACTGTAACCGAAGCTCTCCATGTATTACTCCGCCACATACAGGTAACCTAGCAACGATGCAGCGCTCACAAGCCAAACAGCGCAGCAATGGAACTATTTTAACTCGCAAAGTGTTTGTAACCAAACTCAAAAAACTCAAAAACAGCGCTAATGGAACTGTGATGTAATCACAATAATATACTCAATTAAGGCAGTAATATGCCAATATTACCGGTTATAGCACTCCCTCTTATGTATTATTGCTAAATTGATCAAAAGACAAAAACGAAATATTGCAATATGTTGATATTTATCAATAATTTCTCACACCCCTAGTAGTTCTTGCAACAGTTGTGGATAAAATATGTGCGTTTCCACCATCAGAAAGAGATTCCACAAGTATGATCGGTAACACTTTACTTGGATGGTCCACTTGATGGCCTTGTTGACACTCAACTGACATTCAACTAACATTCAACTACATGTATATTAAATGCAACTGAACTGAAAGGTGAAAGTAAATGATTCTCTATTGAGTATAACCCTACATTCAACTCTAATCCAAACGCTTAACTTAATATTTTAGGATTGAGTTTAGGGTTAGATTTTAAGCTTAGGTTAAGGTTAGTTTTAGGGTTAGGTGTAGGGTTAGATTTTAAGATTAGGTTAAGGTTAGGGTTAGGTGTAGATTTAGATTTTAAGCTTAGGTTAAGGTTAGGGTTAGGGTTAGGTGTAGGGTTAGATTTTAGGGTTGATTAAGGGTTAAGGTTAGGGTTAGGTGTAGAGTTAGGTTCTTATTTTGAATAATTTACATTCAACATAGGGTTAAGTTACATTTAATCGACATTCAATTCAGTGTTAGTTGAATGTCAGTTGAGCATCAACAAGGCCATAAAGTGGACCATCCAAGTAAAGTGTTACCGTATGATCTTCATGGGAGGTGTAGAGTACAGTCACTGTTTATCTGCAGCTCTTCTTTTAAATAAGACATAACTCTGAAATTCCAGGTTCATAATCCCCCCCACCACAGTGGAGCAGTGGTGCTCCTCCTGCCTCCCTCCCAACAGCAGACAGCATGCTGAGTGCCTTTTCAGCCTAAGGACAACAGTCCCACTAGCTGACTAATACAGTTATGAGGACGACCTTGGCTCGGCTGCTTTTGTATCAGTCATTAGATCAATCCTAATCTAAAAATAGCCTTGTGAAAAGGGCTATAATACACATTCAGTCACTTCGGTTATGGTATTTATGATATTTTTTGTGCCGGCTCCACTGAGGCCACTTGCTCTGTATTATCTACTGAAATATTTCAAGGTGACTCTTCAAAAAAGAGCAGCACAGATTCCCGGCAGCTTCCAGCAGCGTCTGAGTGTGAGGTAAGAGCTGGCGGGAGGCCGATCACGACCAGGTGTGAAGCAGAGAGGAAGCATGCATGCAAATGCCTCGGTCTTACTCATCAAGACAAGATAGACAGACAGACAGAAAGACAGACAGACAGCCAGCCAGACAGTAAGGGAGACAGACAAAAAGACAGAAAGACAAGAACTGACAGGCATTCTCAGAAAGCACAGCAGCATCCCTGAGCTGAAGCTGCTGCCAGCGCCGCACTTCACACACAGCCAAATTTGGGCACAGTGGGGAGGAGCCAATGCGGTTCTTCTAGAAATATTCAATAGTGTATAACAGGCAGTGCAATGCACCACATCCTTTTCTCTCTATTACCCGTCAGCCGTGAGAGTGATGTTTACAGACATTTAATAGTGATCTGGATTGGGAACTTTCTGAATGTAAGCTTGTTTTAAATTTAGTAGATTAATAACAACATATACCTGTGATTACTCGTAAATAATCATACTGTTTCTTTTATAAGGCGCTCTCAAAATCCTTTAATTTATGCAAAAATCATCAGTGTATGTGTATGAATTTGTAAGGAGCAATAAATTCATTCCGCTAAAGTGTAGTGTTATACAGGAGTTTCAGTTTAGTTCTTAAACACTGAGGCTGGAGCAGCATTAGCTTTAGCTGCTGCCTAAGCAGCATTAGCCACTAACCAAGCTAAGCGCTAGCTCTTTGCCAATTCAAAGGTAGTATATCCCTAAATTTCCTTCGGGATAAATAAAGTATCTGTCTGTCTGTCTATCTGTCTATCTGTCTGTCTATCTGTCTATCTATCTATCTATCTATCTATCTATCTATCTATCTATTGGACTGTTAGGCTGCATTTACTAACCCTAACTGTGGCCGTTTGCTGCTAATGCTAATGCTTCTGCACCCAGCCTAAGTGGAAATCTGGAAATCTAAGTTTACTCTAAATAAACCAAAGTGCCTTACTTACCCAAACAAATGGTTTTCAGGAGAGAAATCTATGTGGATTAACATCCAGCACTTGGATGTTGGAAGGAAAAAATGGCGACACCCCTGTCCCTTACAGGGGTGCATAATATAATTATACAACTTAGCGCACGTATAATAAACGTACATGAAAATAGACCAGAAAATAGACATTTATTGATTGGGGGCTTATAATCCAGTACGTCTCCAGTACAAAAAAAAGGTAGGTTGGCTAAATTAAATTATACCTTTTATCAATAGTGCCATTTACCTAAAAATGTTTTGTATTCTGTGGTTTAATCACATTTAAATCATAATTGAATTTTTTAATTTATTTTGGGAGGGGGACAAAAGTAATTACACTATATAGACTAGAGCCTTTTTTTTACTTTACTATAATGTCACAGGGTAGTTTTGGTGCTTTTAAAAATAGAATAATGGGCTCCTTGCACTCACGGCTCTGACGCATTTCCGTTTTCAAATAATACGGCTCGGACGTTTCCGGTTGTACTGTTTACATTCGCCTGTATAGGTAAAACGTACATTTTTTACTAGTGAGAGGTCAAAATGAGTATCCAGCGTGAAGTTTTCAAGCCGTTTTAAGCACTGCTGTGTTCCTTTTTGCACGGTGTCGGCTAAGTTTTATAAAAGCTTTAGGCTTTCATAGCTTCCCTGCTCAGAGTGATCTAATAAACAGTGGCTAATGAACATTAGTCGGCACCACTTCGGTACCATTTCGCCGTATGAAAGGTCTGTAGCAAACATTTCATACCAGACTACCTGGTTAAACCAAAAACGTCAGAAGCTTGGAGACGACTGGCAAAGCATGCAGTGCCACTGCTTGGAATAATTGGAATATGGAATAATTAACGTGACAGCACCCAGGCTCCACGTGTTTGGGAGAGGAGATCAGCTAAAGGTACTTGCCTGAATGATCCACCACCTAGCATTTTTATTATAGCTAGATATTATTATTATAGCTAGATATTATTATTATTATCATTATTATTATTATAGCTAGCATTTTTATTATTATAGCAAGCATTATTATTATTATAGCTAGATATTATTATTATAGCTGGTATTTTTATTATTATAATTATAGCTAGATATTATTATTATAGCAGGCATTTTTATTATTATTATAGCTAGATATTATTATTATCATTATTATTATTATAGCTAGCATTTTTATTATTATAGCTAGATATTATTATTATAGCTGGTATTTTTATTATTATAATTATAGCTAGATATTATTATTATAGCTGGCATTTTTATTATTATTATAGCTATATATTATTATTATAGCTGGTATTTTTATTATTATAATTATAGCTAGATATTATTATTATTATTATAATTATAGCTGGCATTTTTAATATTATTATAGCTAGATATTATTATTATCATTATTATTATTATAGCTAGCATTTTTATTATTATAGCAAGCATTATTATTATTATTATAGCTAGCATTTGTATTCTTATTTTTTTACTATTATTATAGCTTTATTATTATTATTATTATTATTATAGCTAGATATTATTATTTTTACTACTATTATTATTATTATTATTATTATTGCTAGCATTTGTATTGTTCTTATGGCTAGCATTTGTATTATTATTATGGCTAGCATTTGTATTATTATTATGGCTAGCATTTGTATTATTCTTATAGCTAGCATTTGTATAATTATTTTTATAATGATCATTATAGTTAGAATTATTATTATTACTAGCATTTTATTAGACTTCCATATGATAACAGAAGAAACTAACAACTAACAGTAATGCACCTAGCAAGCTAGTTAGCTATACTAGCTAATGCTGAGCTGTGTGGGCTAACGTAAAATATAAGAAAAAAAATCTTCGTAGTTGTGTAGGTATGAAGATGCATATAGTTTAAAGCCTTTCTCTAGCTTTCTAGTGGTAGACTTTAGTGGTCTCCTTGACGTTGAGGTTAATTTTTAGAAGCTCTTGTAAACACCAGCTGAAAATACTGCCATAGCGAGTGTATTGGAAAATCCAAACAGGAAACGCTGGAGCAGCACTGATGAGAATGCGGAAGTAGTTGTGCAAAGAGCGCATTGTGCTGAGTTACTGGGTTTAACTGAGAGCTTTAATGGAGAAAATGTATGCTAGTGTAGCTCCATATTCCACACTCAGCTGTATGTGTGTGTGTGTATGTGTGTGAGTGTATGTTTTTGTTTATGCAGTATGAGGGAGAGACTAAACTTCACCATAAAGGAAAAAAAAATTCTACCATCTGAACTCAGCAGTAAGCAATACTGTGTTAAATCACTAAAAAAAAAAACTACTATGCATCACTGGGCTCTGTAAACTTTGCCATGTGACTAATAATGTTGTTTTTAACACAAATGAATAAATTAATAAATATGTAGGCATCATCACCCACAGTAAACAGCACAGCGTATGATATTGAATTGATATAGAATTGTCCATACGACCAGACAAGTGACTGACAGAAATCACATCCACATTCATTGAAAGAGACCCCAGACTTACAGCTGCCTTTCTAATACAGATGTGCAAATGCACACACATGCACAGCTTGTATAGACTCTGTAGAGAATTATTGCCAATAGAATAGGACCTCATCCCCAGCATCACTACACTTCTTACCACTGAATGCAATTAAACACTAGACACAGTTACTCCAACAAAAGCAGGATAAACTCTTCTTATACCCTTGATTTTAGATTAAGTAATGAATGAGCAGGTGTCCCAGTACTTTTGTCTTTTGTACTTTTTGATCTTGGTCTTTGAGGTAGTTTTAGAAAGTTCAGTTTTTAATATGTGTTCAGTTTAAGATATGATGGATCTGTGTTAATAGATGAGAAATGTACTCACTCAGGTTCCTGCTTTCCCCCCTGCAGCCACTGTTTCAGCAGGTACTCGTAGTAGCTGTCTGCACGAGCTCCCAGCGTATAAACACCACGGTGAGTGAACTTTCCACTGTTAGTGTTGATGAACATCGGAACCAGACCATCATGCTTTCCATCCAGCCTGTGAACCTGCCCCATTATCTCATCCACTGCTTTCTGACCACACACACACACACACACACACACACAGACAGACACAGACAGACACACACACACACACACGCAGAGACGCACGCAGAGACACACAGACACACGCAGACACACACGCGCAGACAGAGACACAGCGACACAGAGACAGACACACACAGAGACAGAGACAGACACAGCAACACAGACAGACAGACAGACAGAGACACAGCAACACAGACAGACAGAGACACAGACAGACAGACAGAGGGACAGACAGACATGCACAGACAGAGACACACACACACACACAGACAGAGGCACAGAGACAGACAGACACGCAAAGACACACACGCACAGACAGAGACACACACAGACACACACACAGACAGAGACACACACAGAGACACAGAGACATACAGACAGACAGACGGACAGACAAGGACACACATGGACAGACACAGACAGAGACACACACAGAGACACAGAGACAGACATGTATAGACACACACGCACAGACAGAGACACACACAGACAGAGATACACAGATACATGCACAGACACACGCACACAGACACACAGAAAAAGAAAGAGTGTAGAAAACTTAGATAAGCTGTGTTATATACACAGTATACACTGGGCCACTAGCTGTTAACTAAAAATCAGTAATTCTTAAATACAAAACAAATTCTGGTTTAACACTTTTTTGTGTACTAAATATTTCCATGTTTTTTATTTATAGTTTGGATGACTTTAGTATTAATCTACAGTGCAGAACACTGAATTGAATGTGTGTCCAAACTTTTGACTGTTACTGTATATGGCAGGCAGCGTGTAGCACCCCTGTTGGCTGTACCTGGTACTGCGGGTCCTGAGTGAGCCGGCTGAGCTCTCTGAACTCCAGCTGGATGCTGGTGACCTCGGCCACGGTGCTGTCGGTGGTCCAGCGCGGGGGGTGAGCGGTGCCTTTCCCGATGTTTACGTCAGAGAACGGGATTTTGGACGGTGTTTTGAAGGCAGGCATTAATCTAGAACCAATGTCTTTCTAAGAGAACAAAGACAGAACGTTCATTAATAGATCTGCAAATAAGTTAAACCATTAAGTTAACCATTAAACTTTTAAATGATCTTAAATAAATAAAGAAATGCATCTTAGTCAATTTCTTCAAAGATACCAGAAACTCAGGAAGTATTCACCCAGATCCAGTGGGCCTCATTCATGAAATGTTCATAAAAACATGAGTAAACTGCAAGAGAAATGGATCTTACTATAATTTTTTACTTAAGATAGAACCAGCAGGACATTCTGTTATCAAAAATCAGTGATGGAAAAACAGTTAGCACCATGGTTAACACACTTCAAACATATTGTGGGATATTTGCATGTTTTGTGGTCCAGTTTTTGTTAGCTTAGCTTGCAGTGCAGAGCCCCAAACTCGGTAGGTGGTTGGTAAAAACTTTTTTTTTTTTTACTGATACTGCGTTTTTGTTTTAGGTGAAGGCCATTCAACTATTTAATTTAGCTAGGCCAAGTGTCCCAACTACTCAGCTCTATATCCCCCATCACTGGTGATGCCACAACACAAGGAGAGTGAAGAACAGCACATGCCTCCTCTGATACATGTGAAGGCAGCCACCACCTCTTTTTGAACTGCTGCTGATGCAGCACTGCCGAGTAGCATCAGAGCGCTAACGCTAGGAGGAAAGAGCAGTGACTCAGTTCTGATACATCAGCTCACAGATGCCTTGTGCTGATCCACATCACCCTTAAGATGTGCAGCTTTTGTGTCCTTCCAGTAGATTTGTGCCAGAAAGGGAGAGGTAGGGGAGAGGCTAAAACTTGACATTACCACAGTGCTGTGAAGGTGAAATACACTCTGCATCAATCTTACCCTCTTCGAAACATATTTGAGTAGCCTATGATCTCCTGAAAAGAAGATCTGGTGTGTTTAATCGACTTCTAAAAATTCTGCCATTTTTAGGTGAAAGTAAGACTTCCTGGAAAGGATAGAAGAAAATGTATATTAAAAAAAAAGAAGAAAAAAAAAGAAAGAAATAAACTTGAAAGGTAGGCAGATAATTCATTTTTTTGTTCATACTTACTAACACCTTAAAAGTGTTTTAGGACTAATTCATAAAAAAAATTGTTCTGCTTGCATTTCATGAATAAGACCCAGTGTCTCCAGGAAATAGATTTTACAGACAGAGCATTCCTATCTACTCCCCAGAAACCATTAAATGCAATGACTCTGAAGAAGCGAAAGCTTGGTTTTTAAATGGCTGAGATTCTTCTGCTGCTGTTTCTCTCCTAACAGCTGCAGAGAGACCAGCAACTCAATAAAAAATAAGAAAAAGATTGAGCTGTATGCCGGCTACTGACAGCCTTTTCCAGGAACAGAGCGTCTCCTGTCAAGTGGTAGGTGCTCAGCAGGCCTCCGAGAATCCGGATGGTGCTCTCAAACAGATTCACGTCCACATTCTTAGAGAACGATAGCTCCTTCTCCACCCATTCTCTAGACTCTTCAAACTCTAAGAGAGAAAAACAGAGGCAGAGGAAGAGCAGGATGGATTTGCTGTGTTTTACTCGTTCGACACACAGAGGCTGCAGATGTTTTACCTTCTTTCAGGCCCAGGATCCACATAGTGTCCAGCGCATCTATCAGGGTTAGGCCCAGGCCAAACCACTCCCCGTGGGTTTTAGAGATGGGCTTCAGCTCGTCGTGACCCCAGGCAAACGCCTTGTAGCCTTTCCACGCATGTCTGAATGCTTCCCGCACAGCCTCAGCCCGATCCACAGGCTTCACAGAAACTGAACGAGACAAAGACTAATAGTTAAACACCATTTATCTTATGCATATTCATTTAAAAAATAATGTTTTAATATACAATTTCCTCCAAAATTATTGGAAAAGTAAGACAGATCCTTTTATTTCTGCTGTAGACTGAAAACAATTAGGTTTGATCTTTTGACTCATTTTTATCTTTTAATTTCAAAGGTTTTAGCTTATATTTCCAGGTATTCACATCTGGATCTGATACACAGTTCAGAAGATTCAGCACCTTCTGTTTGAACCCACCCATTACTCTTATTATGAGCAAAAGTATTGAAACATGTGACTATCAGGTGTGTTTTGTTAAGGTGTGTCCTGAAACATTAATTATTCAAACACTAAATAGCGCTGAATGTCTACAGTATCAGTATCAGATTTGGGTTTTGTGCAGACTGTGCATTTATAGTGAGAGGAGTTGACTATGGGTGAATATCAAGCTCCTGTGAAGCTGCGAGAAGATAAAAAATGAATCAGAGCCATTGTACAAATATTTCCATAGCCAGAACAACTGTTTGGAATGTCTTGAAGAAGAAAGTCGTCACTGGTGTACTAAATAACAGATGATAAACAGGTTGATCAAGAATAACCATAGCAGTTGATGACAGAAACATTGTGAGTTCTGTAAAGAAAAACAACCTAAAACAACTGTTAGTGACACCAGCAACAACCTCCAGAATGCAGGAGTGAAGGTATCAAAATCTACTGTTCACAAGACTTCACTTCATCCTCACCAGAAGATAAAAAACACTATTAACCAGATGAATAAGAAGACCAAGCTAGAATTTACCAAGAAGTACAGAGACAAGTCTGTGGAGTGATGAGACAAAGATAAACATTTACCAATGTCATGGAAAGACTAAAGTTTGGAGAAAGAAAGAAAGATTTTACTCATTATCCAAACACACCATCTCATATGTGAAACACAGTGGAGGTAGTGTCATGGCTTAAGCTGGCATGGCTTATTTATTCTAGGATGGGCTCATTAATCATAATTGATAGAAAGTGAACTTATTTTGTCTGTGATTTTAAAGAAAGATGAACTCAATCTGATTGTGAAATCCTCATCATGCAGAAAGATAATGACCCAAAACCCAATGCAGCCTGGAAAATCATCACAGTGGGTCATTCACTTACTTTAATTCAGAGCTCAGTTCAGTGTGTTTATGGAGTTTTTTTAAAACACAGTTTAACCCCCTCACTTACCTGTGTGCGTTTATGCGACCAGTGCTGGCGCATGATAATGATGAGGTAGTGTCCGAATTAATTCCCGTTTCACCACAACTACTAGTGAACTACATAGTGTTTCCCTAAACAGAGCAACACTACTGAGGGAGTAGAGAGCCGTTTCGGTCACAGCCTGTGTATGAAGGCTTTATTCCCACCTGGCTGTAAAGGAGCAGCTCCTTCAACCTCAGCAGGTCCTGCTGCCTCCTTGGCATGTGCTGAGGGCTGTGGCTCAGTGCCCTGCTCCGCTTCAATCATGGCACCTCGCCAGCTGAACAAAGACAGACAGAGACAAATAATTAACAAACCAATCTGAGTAATTACAATTAAAAAGAAAAAAAAGGCACACATGGCTTTACAAGAGCTTAAAAAGCTCTAGAAAGACTGGAGGACAGTGATGTAGAGAAGCATTTACAGGAGGCTTCTCCTTCGCCCGCTTTTAACAGATGGATGAACTGTTTAATCCAATCCAAGAGCCTGAAAATCAATTTATAACTTTACTCAGTACTGCCGCTTCACAAGGCCATCACATTATTCATTTGCTTAATGGCTTTTAATGCAGATCTAGGCCTTAGTGAAGTGAGATAGGTGAACGTAGGATTATTCCAACAGAGAAATACCTTTTAAATACGAGGAATACAAATTACATCAATATATGAGGAATCCATTTGAGCAGTGATCTTTCTAAATGGGTGCAATTCTAACAGAATAAAATGGAAATTCAGGTCTTTACTCCACAAGATCACATCCCACAGGACTCCTAAGGGTTCAGAAGCCAAGAGATAAGGGTCTATAAGGGTCTATCCACCAATCCATGACGTGTTGGACTTTTCAGTATCATGTTGTACTTTACTCTCACAAGGTCTTTCCATAACAGGAATGATAGGCAACCTCACGTACAGCAGCGCCTTCTGTATCTACAGTCATATGAAAAAGTTTGGGCACCCCTATTAATCTTAATCATTTTTAGTTCTAAATATTTGGGTGTTTGCAACAGCCATTTCAGTTTGATGTATCTAATAACTGATGGACACAGTAATATTTCAGGATTGAAATGAGGTTTATTGTACTAACAGAAAATGTGCAAAATGCATTAAACCAAAATTTGACTGGTGCAAAAGTACGGGCAACCTTATCTTTTTATTGATTTGAATACTCCTAACTACTTTTTACTGACTTACTGAAGCACAAAATTGGTTTGGTAACCTCATTGAGCTTTGAACTTCATAGCCAGGTGTATCCAATCATGAGAAAAGGTATTTAAGGTGACCAATTGCAAGTTGTTCTCCTATTTGAATTTCCTCTGAAGAGTGGCATCATGGGCTCATCAAAACAACTCTCAAATGATCTAAAAACAAAGATTGTTCAACATAGTGGTTCAGGGGAAGGATACAAAAAGTTGTCTCAGAGATTTAACCTGTCAGTTTCCACTGTGAGGAACATAGTAAGGAAATGGAAGACCACAGGGACAGTTCTTGTTAAGCCCAGAAGTGGCAGGCCAAGAAAAATATCAGAAAGCAGAGAAGAAGAATAGTGAGAACAGTCAAGGACAATCCACAGACCACCTCCAAAGAGCTGCAGCATCATCTTGCTGCAGATGGTGTCACTGTGCATCAGTCAACAATACAGCGCACTTTGCACAAGGAGAAGCTGAATGGGAGAGTGATGCGAAAGAAGCCATGCCAACAATGCGCTGTATTGTTAACCGATGCACAGTGACACCATCTGCAGCAAGATGATGCTGCAGCTCTTTGGAGGTGGTCTGTGGATTGTCCTTGACTGTTCTCACCGTTCATACAATAAACCTCATTTCAATCCTGAAATATTACTGTGTCCATCAGTTATTAGATATATCAAACTGAAATGGCTGTTGCAAACACCCAAATATTTACAACTAAAAATGATTAAGATTAATAGGGGTGCCCAAACTTTTTCATATGACTGTATGACTATCTGTTCAATACCTGATAACTGTCTTTGCTTCTTTCTCCTGCTCTTCATCTCTCCTGAAGGCCGGCTCCTCTCCATCCTTCAGCTGCCAGTCCGACACGTTGCCTCTTTTCTGCATGGCTGGAGGACCGCGCTTGCTTGGAGGCTTCTTCTGCCAGGAAGGAGTTAAAGCACGTTCAGAACACACTGAGTATCAGCATATTTATATATATGGATTTACTCATGCAGCAGTACAGAAAACTGCATAATTAGAGCGGGACAATATATCAACATTTTGATATCATACTATATAATTTTCACTTCCTACTTTATTTCAAAGTATTTTAAAATAACAATAACGTAAATTTTATATTAAACATTGTGCTTTATTTTTTAATAATATATTGTATTTTGTTGCTGTTTCCAATTATCCACTATGCACTACAGCACCCCTTAACACTCCATGGTACAGTCACTGTAGCACACAATCTCAAGATGTTCACTGCTTTAATTTAGAGTATTTTGTCCCAAAGGGGTTTTATGCAGATGAAAGGTTCAGTTCTGATGAACGCTGGCATCAAAACAAGGGATGAAATGTGTGGGGTATGGCGTCATTCCAAAGACAGCACAATAGACAGCTGTTCTGTCTCTTCCTTCAGTTCAGCTGTCTTTTAATTTAATATTGTAACTAATATTGTAATTTGATGTGTTTTAATAAGAGAGAAATGTTACTGACTATGGCTTGAGGTTTGGGCAGGACGGGCAGGATGGGTCTCTGTGGCTCGGGGGGCTCCTCCTGCACAGCTCCCGGGACGACCTGCGCCAGGACACCAGGAGGGACGGGTTGAAGACCTTGGCTTTCGGTTTCATCCCAGCCCTCGCTCACAGGTCCCTCAGACAGAGCTAAGAGGAAGAAAGAGTAGCCAGTTAATTTGGGCAATTAGGAGCTATGCTTTAATTAGCCTCTAATAAACTAAATTAATGTTCAGAGTCGTCCAAGAGCAACACAAACACAAGAACAATACAGCATTGTCGATATCACCATTACAGTGATCGGCACATCTCTCAGGCCAGCCACAATCATTTATCTGGAGAGGAAGTGTGCTTTATTCTGAAATCATTAGGCTACATACTGTTAGAATAATTGAACAAGCTTTATTACGGGACAAGCAGTGAGAAATCCCTCGTTTATTTACAGATCACAGACAGTCTGAATGGATGCAAACTGTTGTTTTTTAATTCCACTTTAAATCAGCACACTTTAATAATTTACCCATTTTATGGAATCAGTACATTTTAAAAATTCTTTTCATCTTTTTTTAGTCAATAATTATTACATACCGTAAATTTTAAATGTTACGTTTTTCATGTTTTATTTACTTCAAATTTGCAGATTAGGAGTGATTTATCCTGTTTTTTAATTTTTTTCAATTTAGCAAAATACAGAGCAGTTTCAAAACTTAGATTAGGGGTGGGCGATATAGCGCTGAAATAATATCACTATATTTCAAGCAATTTTTGCGATAACGATACTTTTGACAAAACAGAATACACTACTGCAACAAAATGATAGCATATGATACGATATGGCACACCCCTAACTGAGATAATAAAAAATACAAAAGTTTTATCTGAGCTGTAACAGAAGTCAGTGACCCAGAATGTCTTGATACTAATGATGCACTCCAAATATCTCCATATATCCAGAAAGAAAAAAACCTACTTTATATAGTAGATATATAATGGGAAATTAGAACAGTGTGAATTTTTTTTTTGCTAAAAACAGCAAAAAAAGTAGTACCCTGGTGTGATAATTGATATGGCATTCATATTTCAGGGTACAATATCGTTCACTATATTTAAAAATGTTGGCGATATTATTGTGTACGATACGATATGGCACACCCCTAGATCTGATATTGGATAATTTTAGGCTGTACTCACACTACGCAATCCGTTCAATGCCAAGGCACAGTTAGCCCCAAAGCACAGCTTGATTGACTAATGTGATTGCTCTGAGGTGGGTCAGGGCACGGTTCACTTGAATGCATGGAACAAGATGACGATAGCAATGCGACGTTCCCGTAAACAAATGTGGTGGTGATGTGCCGAATTCAGCACTGTCGTCAGTAAAACCACCCCCTCTCCGGAGTAGCACTATGATAACAGTGACTTTTGAAACATATTTCTAAATAGATTAAAGCAGATTATCTCTGCTTTTATTAAGAAGACACACTTCCGAAAGAGGGTGCTTTTCATGGCAGGGGTGCTGAATTCGGCACATCACAGTCAAGCCCACTAGGCAGTGAGCATGGATTGTTTAAACGTAGTGTGAGTGCAGACCAGTGGGGAAGTGGGAGGATGCAGAAACATGCTCCAGCACAATTCAGGGGGTACTGTAATAAAGTGCACTGTGATAGGACTGGAGAGAGGGTACTGTAATAATAAAGCTACACTGTGATAGGACTGGAGAGAGAGTATTGTAATAATAAAGCGGACTATGATAGGACTGGAGAGAGGGTACTGTAATAATAAAGCGCACTGTGATAGGACTGGAGAGAGGGTACTGTAATAATAAAACACAGTGTGATAGGACTGGAGAGAGGGTACTGTAATAATAAAGCGCACTGTGATAGGACTGGAGAGAGGGTACTGTAATAATAAAGCGCACTGTGATAGGACTGGAGAGAGGGTACTGTAATAATAAAACACAGTGTGATAATAAAACACACTGTGATAGGACTGGAGAGAGGGTACTGTAATAATAAAGCGCACTGTGATAGGACTGGAGAGAGGGTACTGTAATAATAAAACACAGTGTGATAATAAAACACACTGTGATAGGACTGGAGAGAGGGTACTGTAATAATAAAGCGCACTGTGATAGGACTGGAGAGAGGGTACTGTAATAATAAAGCTACACTGTGATAGGACTGGAGAGAGGGTACTGTAATAATAAGCTACACTGTGATAGGACTGGAGAGAGGGTACTGTAATAAAGAGCACTGTGATAGGACTGGAGAGAGGGTACTGTAATAATAAAGCGCGTTGTAATAGAACTGGAGTGAGGGTACTGTAATAATAAAGCGCACTGTGATAGGACTGGAGAGAGGGTACTGTAATAAAGCACACTGTGATAGAACTGAAGAGAGGGTACTGTAATAATAAAGCTACACTGTGATAGAACTGGAGAGAGGGTACTGTAATAATAAAGCACACTGTGATAGGACTGGAGAGAGGGTACTGTAATAATAAAGCACACTGTGATAGGACTGAAGAGAGGGTACTGTAATAATAAAGCGGACTATGATAGGACTGGAGAGAGGGTACTGTAATAATAAAACACAGTGTGATAATAAAACACACTGTGATAGGACTGGAGAGAGGGTACTGTAATAATAAAGCGCACTGTGATAGGACTGGAGAGAGGGTACTGTAATAATAAAACACAGTGTGATAATAAAACACACTGTGATAGGACTGGAGAGAGGGTACTGTAATAATAAAGCGCACTGTGATAGGACTGGAGAGAGGGTACTGTAATAAAGAGCACTGTGATAGGACTGGAGAGAGGGTACTGTAATAATAAAGCTACACTGTGATAGGACTGGAGAGAGGGTACTGTAATAATAAAGCTACACTGTGATATGACTGGAGTGAGGGTACTGTAATAAAGCACACTGTGATAGGACTGGAGAGAGGGTACTGTAATAAAGCGCACTGTGATAGGACTGGAGAGAGGGTACTGTAATAATAAAGCGCACTGTGATAGGACTGGAGAGAGGGTACTGTAATAAAGCGCACTGTGATAGGACTGGAGAGAGGGTACTGTAATAAAGCGCACTGTGATAGGACTGGAGAGAGGGTACTGTAATAATAAAGCTACACTGTGATAGGACTGGAGAGAGGGTACTGTAATAAAGCGCACTGTGATAGGACTGGAGAGAGGGTACTGTAATAATAAAGCTACACTGTGATAGGACTGGAGAGAGGGTACTGTAATAATAAGCTACACTGTGATAGGACTGGAGAGAGGGTACTGTAATAATAAAGCGCACTGTGATAGGACTGGAGAGAGGGTACTGTAATAAAGCGCACTGTGATAGGACTGGAGAGAGGGTACTGTAATAAAGCTACACTGTGATAGGACTGGAGAGAGGGTACTGTAATAAAGCTACACTGTGATAGGACTGGAGAGAGGGTACTGTAATAATAAGCTACACTGTGATAGGACTGGAGAGAGGGTACTGTAATAAAGAGCACTGTGATAGGACTGGAGAGAGGGTACTGTAATAATAAAGCACACTGTGATAGAACTGGAGAGAGGGTACTGTAATAAAGCTACACTGTGATAGGACTGGAGAGAGGGTACTGTAATAAAGCTACACTGTGATAGGACTGGAGAGAGGGTACTGTAATAAAGCTACACTGTGATAGGACTGGAGAGAGGGTACTGTAATAATAAAGCTACACTGTGATAGGACTGGAGAGAGGGTACTGTAATAATAAAGCTACACTGTGATAGGACTGGAGAGAGGGTACTGTAATAATAAAGCTACACTGTGATAGGACTGGAGAGAGGGTACTGTAATAATAAAGCTACACTGTGATAGGACTGGAGAGAGGGTACTGTAACAAATTTTTATTTTCATAAATATTGTAGCACATTTCTAGTAATAAACATTTTGAAATGTAATTGGAAGATAAATTAAAAGGCACCTCTCCACTGCTCAGAGAGTGTGGGGTAAGAGAAGATTCCACAGATCAGCAGGAAGGCCAGCAGAAACAGGATCAGACTGCGCTGTAGCCGCGACAACTGCTTCCATTTCTGAAAAACAAAAAAACAAAAAGGAAATATAAAATAAAAAAGCACATATATACACATATATATATATACATATATATATATATATGTATATATATATATATATATATATATATATATATATATATATATATATATATATATATATATATATATATATGAACCTTATCAAACCATATCAAATATATTATAATCAAACCAGATGCAATGCTGGATCTGTGTATCAGACACAAAACAAATCCAAATTGATTTAAACCACATTTAGCAACTATAACTACCGACGGACAATAAGAAATTATAATGAAATAACCAGCAATCAGATGTCTAGACATGTGCTTATAAAAATCGATGCATAATAGCAATCAGCAGAACTTCTCTGCACAGGGAAAGGCTAAATCAATGTTCACCTGTAGAGGGATTATCCTTACGTTCAGGAAATGTATGGTGTATAATAAAGGAGCAGCAGGCTGCCTCATTTGTGCTATTTTGTTGGGCAATCATGAATTTTACACAAGCGTTGCTGAAGAGTCTTTCTGTGAAGATTTAAATTAGGCTTTGCTTAGTTGCTGATTCTGAACACACACTGAGAGAGGAGTTTAAAGACACTGAGAGGCGAGAAAAACAGCAATTTCCTAAACAAATTACAATCTACAACTGCCAGCAATAAGGGTGGGAATAAAAGGGTCTCATACCATTATGTTGCCCACGATAACGAAGATATGACGATACTGTGATTCTACGATTCTTGATATGTCACAAGTTCTTAATGATACTTTACAGCATCTGTGCTGCTGAAGAGGATAAAATACTCCTAATGCCAGGTTCACACTATACAATTTCAGCTAAGTTCTTTAACAGTCACTAACAGTTACTCGTTAAATGCTGACAAAAACTATGATCGGAGGAAGTTGCGTAGTGTGAACTACTGAAAGAATCAGTTGCAGATGCCTGGCAAATATCTGGCATGCTAGATATCTGATCCACTGGGTGACTTGGAGTCAGGAGCAGCGGCTACATACTGCCAATGGGATCACGGAGAAAGAGAGAACCACAGATCCAAAACACATCTTCTGCATTAGTAGAGCCGTTGATAGGGAGCCTGACCACTTTCTGTCCCCTCTCTGGTGCATCATGAAATGACTGTAAAACTGAAAAAAGAGTTTCTTTATGAATGGGTGAATGGAGATAAAAGCTTAAAACTTTAAATTAAAACTAATGCACTACTTGTAAAGTATTTCTGAGTATTTCTTTAATTTTAGAAAGTAGAATAATGAAAACAGGTTTTACACTATAAAACACCATAATTTCTGCTATTGTGATAATCCTGGAAATACAGGTATAATTGCCCTGCACTTGCTAAGTCCTCACTATGCCCTTGCCCTGCACTTGCTATATCCTCACTATGCCCTTGCCCTGCACTTGCTAAGTCCTCTCTATGCCATGGCTCCAGCCAAGTAATGTCATGTAAGCACAGTCTGCAATGTGAAGAGCTCCCTCGGTTGCTGCATGTCATTAATGCAGTTTCAGTTTCACTAATACTTACAATGTTACTGCAGCACTTTGGATAGGTTTAGCGTGAAAACTCATATTACAATAATGATACAAATACAATTTATTTTGCAGCCCTGCTCAGTATTGTATCAAAACTACTTATTATCTTACTGCTCTTAATTGTCTCTAAAATATACTTTGAGCTGGCACCTAGAATAAAAGTGCTATGAATACTTATATTTCTACTAGAGCTGGGCAATTAATCGATTTTATCGATTAATTCGAATTTACAGTTAAGGAAGATGTGTTTTTATGAAAAATTTTCTCTGAGTTTCTCTTTGCAAGAGCATGAATTACATAAACATTATTATAGTGTAGAACAGGAGGATCCCAGGACTGGAGCTGAAACGTGTGGTCAGTTAATGCTATGACTGGGACTGAAGTTGATTATTTATCTTACTGACCCTCCAGCAGGACTGTCTCCGGTGCTTTCCGTTGGTGTAGCTGTGGCTGTGCTGCTCTCCCAGCGTCAGAGACACAAAGTCCTTCCTGAGGGGCGAGTACATCTTTCACACACAACCAAGAGCCTGAAGATACTGAGCCTGAAAAAGAAGAGACACAGAGAGAGAACAAAGAGTGAGAGTGAGACACACCCTTATGTATTTCTCACAGATGCTGAGCTCTTAATAAAGAGTGTGAAAGTGAGCTGATCCTCCATTGTTGCTACAGCAACATAACACTTTGCAGACCTCTAATGAGGACTGAGGTGTGGTGAAAAAACAAATGTGTGGTTAAGATTAATTACCACCTCCTATATGCTGGCACAGAGAGGGCAGATGTGCTGGAGGTCACAGGGTACAGTACCAGGCAAAAGTTGGGATACATCTTAAATTAGGTGTTTCTCATTATTTTAAAGTGTTCTACTTTGTAGATTAACACTAAAGTCATCCAACCTATGAAGAAACCTATATAGACCTACTTAGTGAACAAAAATGTGTTAAACAAGCCAGATCAAGTTTTATATTTTAGATTCGTAAAAATATGCACCTTGATTTTCTTAGTCAGCTTAATGTGGTAGTACCTAAAATGGCTTTTAGTTAACAGCTGTGCTGAACTTGAATTTCTTGACCTCTTAATGTGTTTGAGAGCATCCGTTGTAAAGTTGTGAAAGTACAGTGAGTAGCTCTATTTAAGTAATGTTCTAATCCATATTATGTGTAGAAATACTCAACTAAATCAAAAACACTACAAAATGATGATCAGTCAATCCGAGTCCCAAAGCGCAGTCCCAAAAGCCATCAAAAAAAGTTGATGAAACTGGCACTCATCAGGACCACCCCAGGAAAGGAAGCGCAAGAGTTTCTTCTGTTGCACAAGATAAGTTCATCAGAGTTACCAGCTTAAGAAACCACACTGCACCTCATATAAGAGCACCTAAATGCTTCACAGAGTATTTGGGTTCGTTTAACACTTTAAATTTACTACATGATTCCTTATGTGTTCCTTCCTAGTCTGAATCACTTCAGTGTTCTGTCTAGTTCTCATCACAAAAAGAAGCGAGGGTATCGTCCTGCATTAGCCAGGCTAATATGAAAGGATTTGATAAGCCACAATGAGACCATCTGGTTTGTATTTATCCGGCTCTCTCTCTCTCGTGCCTACCTGAGCTTATTGGATTTACAGTGGATTTACTAACTCATGGCCGACCAACAGACTGTCAATCTGAGACAGGAGAGAGTGGGGTGTTTACTGCAGTCATTAACGGTCATTGAGATAATGAGCATTGGATAGAAAAGCTCATTTTAAGGTCAGTTAGGAGCAAGTAAGACATCAAGTCTAAATCAGTCTCTTGGAGACTTGGCCTAATCTATGTGCACTCTACATTTGTTTGATACGTTTGGTCAGGAACTGGTCATATCACATGTTTTGGGATAAGGGACAAAGGGTACAGTAGGATTGTAGGAACCTCCTAATCCAACATTTCCTATAGTGTTGGGCAGTATGAACAAAAATGTACATTACTGTATATATATATATATTTTTTGCATGACTGGGCTTTTAAATAGTTCTATAAACACTATAAATACTCAAAATATAAGGTATTCAAAAATATATTTCTCACAAGCTCTATTGCTTTTTTATTTGTCTATTATTGTTGTAAGACAATATGTTATTCCTGAAGCCATAAGAGACCTACAGTATTAAAATCAGTTCAGTATGTATTAAAATGATCCTTCCAGCTTCAGTATTAATATATTTAAAAGAGCTATAGTTACTGCCCTTGAAGTTTATTTCACTTTGTATCCAGAGTTTTATGGAGTTTTATCACTTGTGCTAAATAAATTATTGTGTACCCTCCGAGCTGTGGACTGATTGCTGTTTGCTGTTGTTTTTCTATTTTACTTGAATAAAAACATTCATACAGTAAGGAACTGCAGCAGGAGCTCCTCAGATAAAGTGTTGTATTTCTCTCAAGACAAGACGGAGCTTTTGACAGAGCTGAGCTATGGAGCTAATACTCCAGTGTATTAGCTTGTTATGCTAACTGGCTAGCGTTGGATCTGATTCTTTGGTGGTGCTTTTCTACAGTTTTAATTATCCGCTAGTTTCCTATGATATCAATCAAGGTTATCAATTAAGAGTTTGGTCCCCTGTTGACGGACTAACAGTAACCTCCAGACCTTAGTAAATGCTTAAACCAATACAGTAGCTGATTTGATTGCATGAGAACATCAGTGAGGTCAGATACTGATGATGGAAGATGACATCACATGCATCATTTTAGTTCATCATCCCTAAAGAAGTGGAAGGAGCTCCATCCGTCTAGAGAACACAATTTAACAGCTCCTTAATACAGTTTTAGGGGCTCTGTACCACTGTGAATGCTCTGTGGCCTCATGTGGATTATGTGGATCGTGCTCCAGGGGGTCCCATTCTACTGGTAATACCTTTATGTGGAGATTAAACAAGATGCCACAGAACATCCATGTCAGCAATGGGTGCACCTTCTGTTGTACCTTTTTGTTGCACGTTTTGTAAGGGCAGCATAGATGTAGGGCTGTGTATTAGCATGAACTTGGAGATATGATACAGATTACGATACAGGGCTTACGATTCAATGTCACAATATATTGTGAAATATTGTGAAGCACACAATCATGTTTATAATTATGTAATTTTATCAAATAGAACAGTGGGATCTGAAGACAGAAGAACACAGAAATTTAGTGTTCATAGAGGGTGCTTCGTAATGTCACATTTAAATAAGAATGGCGACCTTTATATATACTTATTAAGACACTCAATCAGATTATTCATGATCTGGCTCCAGGTAGTCCAGTGGAATAAAGTGTTGTCACAACGATCTATCAGTCATGCTGCTCACCATCAGCATATTCATATTCATAATTTATTGCAAAAAGTTAAACAGAAGGGCAGTTAGTAGGGCACTTTGTCTCTTTTTATCCTCTACAGGGGGCACTAATGCAGGGGACAGTTGCCTGCCTCCATATGCCTCTTGGTCTCTTTTTTCCCTACTATAGAGAGGCGACTGATTTCCCCAAGTCCCCCTGCCACTTTGTTTCTTACTTTCCGCTATAGAGGGCATTTTAGGGCATAGAGGCACCCCAACTCCCCTGCTACTTTGTTCCTTTTTGCCACTATAGAGGGTATTTTACTACACAGAGGAACAAGTGCAGAAGGCAGTTGATCCCCCCACTTTTGGGCATAAAGGCATTAGGGCAGAGTGTGGTTTCCCCCTTTTGTCCCTTTTCTGCCATTATAAAGGGTACTTGATGGCATATAGGCACTAGGGCATAGGAATGGTTGCTCCCCATGACGCTTTGTCCATATTTCTGCCACTATAGAAGACACTTGAGGGCATATAGGCATTAGTGCAGGCGGTGGTTGCCAGTCAGCTTACCCTACCCTGCGACTCTGTCCCCTTTGTGCCTTTTACTGCCACTATAGAGGGCACTTGATGACATATAGGCACTAGTGCATGACTTTTTGTCCTTTTTGAGCACTAAAGAGGGTTGGCACTTTAAAGCATAGGTGCATTAAGGCAGGGGATGGTTGCTCCCCCCTGCCACTTTGTCCCTCTTTTGCCGAAATCAAGGGCATTTGAGGGCATGGAGGCACTAGGGCAAGGGGCAGACGCCAGGGTGTCCACCAATGTTAGTGTAACGTTACCACGTGAAAAGAAGGTGTGTGTGTGTACACAGTGTGTGTGACTGTAAGCCAGCTGAGCCTAGCTGTCATCAGGACAGTGAGGGTGTGGGTGGGTGAGGTGGACTGTGGAGAAACCTGGTCAGAAAGTGAGTTAATATCTTACCTTGCTCTGAGCTGCTGTTAACCCCTGATGATCACCCGCACGCTGTTCTGAGATCAGTGCGGTTATTTAACTCTACTACAGCCGCTGCATTGTGCTCTGCGCTTAGTACCTAACCTAGCCCTCCAGCTAGAGCCCTGCCACCCCACCGAGCTCACCGCCCACCCCGCGGTCCGGCCTGTCCGCCGCCGCCGCGGCCATAAGCGCGCTGAGAGCCGCCGGGTCTCCGCAGAGGGTTAATGATGAGCGGGTTGGAGGAAGCGCGCGCTGAGAGAGATAATCCACAGCGAGCCGCCGAGCTGCATGTTAATGTTTACGCTCAGTGCTGCTCCACCAGCCCACGTGACCGCGCACAGGTGACGTCACTCTCCTCCTTAACCCCTTGCTGTCCACACCTAAAAATATTATATTATTATACAGCTCTGGACAAAATTAATAAACCACTCCAGTTTCTGAATCAGTTTCTCTGATTTTGCTATTTATAGGTTTATGTTTGTGTAAAATTAACATTGTTGTTTTATTCTATAAACTACGGACAACATTTCTCCCAAATTCCAAATAAAAATATTGTCATTTAAAGCATTTTTTTTGCAGAAAATAAGAAATGGCTGAAATAACAACAACAAAAAAGATGCTGAGCTTTCAGACAAAGAAAACCATATGTATATATATATATATATATATATATATATATATATATATATATATATATATATATATATATATATATATATATATATATATATACCTACTGTATGTCAGCAGATGAGATATTGTATAGTCCATAGAACAATTGTAAGTGTAAAAAAGACAACAAACACCCTGAAATATGGACTTATCAACCAGCCCTACTAACAAGCAACACAAATTCACAGTCATTACAGTTTGTAGGGGAAGCACATTTTATAAACGTGATCTATGTTTTAATGATACAAAAATACAATACACAATACACAAATAAACTGTATTATGCAATTAGTTCTTCCTAGAGCTTATATTCAGAACAGATGACCAGCATATGATTTAAAATGATTTAAAAACAGTCAACACATATTACATAGAAAATAGTACAAAATACAGCATACATAACAAAATGAAAATCAGCCACATATTTTTAAAATAATTGATTATAACAGTTATAACAGTTGCATGAAGTGGCCCTGGCTGCTTAGAGGAGCTCTGGGACTGTGCTGATTTAACCACTGGATTCTTTTCTCAGGTTCATGCAGGCACTAATGAGCTCCCCAAAGAATTACATATTTTTTCTTACAGTGACTCTGAACACATCTTTATCTTTAACTGGTGTAATTTTTTATAAAGATGAATAATGATCTTGAGTTGTGGCCAATTTATATTTTCAGACAAGGAAATGCCTCACTATAAGTGCTCCCTGAGACCTACATACCTATCCTATTGCTACTGCTATTAAAATACATATATAAATGAAATATTTTACATTGTTTACATTGCATTTTATTTTTACAGTTAGATACAGTCATCTCAAACAGGGGTTCTTAACAAGGGGGTCCTGATACTATTTCTAGAGGGGTCAGGAAGGACCACCATATTGACGGAACTTTGCTTTTATTTTAATAAATTTAACTCATGTATGATATTAAACTAAGATTGAGGCAAAATATTAGTAAAGGGACCTTGGGAGAACTACCAGACAAAATAATGAATAGATGTATTTAACTCTTTCAAATATGTTCTCATGATGTCAAACCAATGGTAGTATATAAAATACTTGTAACATTTGGGACACACTTTCTCATTTAAAGTGAAGTAAATAAAAAAAAACTGAATTTGAAGATCTTCACAACTTTACAACTGATGCTCTCAAACACAGTTACAGTCAAGAAATTCAAGTTATTAACCCTTGACGATGTGTTTCCAAACTTTTGACTGATATTGTATGTGTACATTTTCTTTGTATTGTACCGTTGGTTAGACATCACAAATGTTCACACAAAGTCAAAAAGCTTAGTTAAGTTATTCATTACTCATTTTGCCCATTATTTCTTAAGGGATTGTGCCTCAATCTTAGTCAAATATAATCATATAAAATTTAAGTTAGTTTGCGGTTTTCCATCATTTGAAAGTGAAGCTGCTACACAGATCAATATCTGTTGTGATAAATGGTTAATTAATGAAGAAGAGCACAAACATGAAACTAAATTTACCTCAGACCTGCACTGCCTGTCAGCTATTCCTCTCTAATGCTTGGTGGTGAGCTGATTTAGAATAATCTAAAATAATCCATCTTGCAATGACCTTGCATCTAATTCTCATTAATTCTGTGTTTTTTAACAAAGACTGGGTGTTTTTCTGTCTCTGAAAATCCCAACTAATCAAGACAAATCAAGAACATGTGTATTACAGTACAATACGTTGCAAGTATGCATGGAAAATCCCATGTATTTTCTCTTTTTTAAGGCACCATACACGGTATTACATGCACAGTAGTTACTCTGGGTCAGTATTTTGAACCTGAGAGCTTTAAAAGTGAAAAAGGAAACCATACAAAGCACAATGCTTTACACACTGAAGCTCCTATAGATGCGCAGCATTCACAAACAATAACGCAAACTACAGTAATAACTAAAACCAGCCATAAACCGCTGACACACTTAGCATTTTAGCACCATTGGAATGAATGTGAAGTCTATCTTCATGCATGCATGTTTCCTAAAGTTGCAACATATCTGTGAATGACCTCTAATATTATATACAGTGATGCTTGAAAGTAATTGTGATTGAGAACTCTTTAGAATTTTTTATATTTCTATACAAATTTAACCTAAATCTTCATCAGATTTATCAGACACAACAGCCAAATCAAATTATTCACACTATAAGCACACTTCACAATTACACAAATTCACAATTACAAATTCCTGTAATTTCCCCACAAATCGTCATTGTGTCTAATAATCCGGTGCTCCTTATGTATGAATTTTACCAGTCAGTTTTTACAGAGCAGTAGAGCCACTCTGCTGAAGTACAGAGTTATACAGGACTATCAGTTTAGTTCTCCAGCACCGAGACTGGAGCAGCATTAGCATCAGCCGCTAACCGTGCTAAGCGCTAGCTATTTTGCCATTCAAACGTGAGTATTATCGGCATGTAGCCTGCCGCTAACCACGGTTAGCACTGCTGAAGCAGCATTAGCTGCTAAACGCTAGCTCTTTTACCGTTCAGAGGTGAGTATATGGGATTGTAGCCTGCTCGTTTACCGTGTTAAAACAAGCTGTGTGGGATGAACTGCTAGCTAATATCCCCCTGGCTTACAGAAAAACTCAGGGATCCTCAGTGTAGCGCTGTTAGGCAGAGGTTAACAGCTAATTAAATCTTTAGTATAGTGAGGTGTTTTTTTCAATGTGTCCTGTTATATTTCAAATACAGGGATCTATCAAAG